>NC_134353.1:806284840-806584840 GCF_048569485.1 Anomaloglossus baeobatrachus | reverse complement strand
ACAGCTACATTTGCATCAAGCACATTCAAAAATACGCCATTCTTATCCGTCCCCAGGATGACACCGGGGTAGGTAGCAAAGTCTTTCCTGATCCCAGCTCTGTTCATCTTGGCTTCTTTTAAAAACAATGTAAGCAAGGGTTACTCCAAGCGGAGTCTCCCTTTTTTCCAAAAATTGGGCCCCACACACACCCACCCCTTCAGTGGCAGCAGTTGTGCCCTAGTTGTACACTTCACAGCTACATTTGCATCAAGCACATTCAAAAATACGCCATTCTTATCCGTCCCCAGGATGACACCGGGGTAGGTAGCAAAGTCTTTCCTGATCCCAGCTCTGTTCATCTTGGCTTCTTTTAAAAACAATGTAAGCAAGGGTTACTCCAAGCGGAGTCTCCCTTTTTTCCAAAAATTGGGCCCCACACACACCCACCCCTTCAGTGGCAGCAGTTGTGCCCTAGTTGTACACTTCACAGCTACATTTGCATCAAGCACATTCAAAAATACGCCATTCTTATCCATCCCCAGGATGACACCGGGGTAGGTAGCAAAGTCTTTGCTGACCCATGACTTGTTCATCTTGGCTTCTTTTAAAAACAATGTAAGCAAGGGTTACTCCAAGCGGAGTCTCCCTTTTTTCCAAAAATTGGGCCCCACACACACCCACCCCTTCAGTGGCAGCAGTTGTGCCCTAGTTGTACACTTCACAGCTACATTTGCATCAAGCACATTCAAAAATACGTCATTCTTATCCGTCCCCAGGATGACACCGGGGTAGGTAGCAAAGTCTTTCCTGATCCCAGCTCTGTTCATCTTGGCTTCTTTTAAAAACAATGTAAGCAAGGGTTACTCCAAGCGGAGTCTCCCTTTTTTCCAAAAATTGGGCCCCACACACACCCACCCCTTCAGTGGCAGCAGTTGTGCCCTAGTTGCACACTTCACAGCTACATTTGCATCAAGCACATTCAAAAATACGCCATTTTTATCCATCCCCAGGATGACACCGGGGTAGGTAGCAAAGTCTTTGCTGACCCATGACTTGTTCATCTTGGCTTCTTTTAAAAACAATGTAAGCAAGGGTTACTCCAAGCGGAGTCTCCCTTTTTTCCAAAAATTGGGCCCCACACACACCCACCCCTTCAGTGGCAGCAGTTGTGCCCTAGTTGTACACTTCACAGCTACATTTGCATCAAGCACATTCAAAAATACGCCATTCTTATCCGTCCCCAGGATGACACCGGGGTAGGTAGCAAAGTCTTTCCTGATCCCAGCTCTGTTCATCTTGGCTTCTTTTAAAAACACATCAAGCAAGGGTTACTCCAAGCGGAGTCTCCCTTTTTTCCAAAAATTGGGCCCCACACACCCACCCATTCAGTGGCAGCAGTTGTGCCCCAGTTGTACACTTCACAGCTAGATTTGCATCAAGCACATTCAAAAATACGTCATTCTTATCCGTCCCCAGGATGACACCGGGGTAGGTAGCAAAGTCTTTCCTGATCCCAGCTCTGTTCATCTTGGCTTCTTTTAAAAACACAGCAAGCAAGGGTTACTCCAAGCGGAGTCTCCCTTTTTTTCCAAAAATTGGGCCCCACACACCCACCCATTCAGTGGCAGCAGTTGTGCCCCAGTTGTACACTTCACAGCTAGATTTGCATCAAGCACATTCAAAAATACGCCATAATTAACCGTCCCCAGGATGACACCGGGGTAGGTAGCAAAGTCTTTCCTGATCCCAGCTCTGTTCATCTTGGCTTCTTTTAAAAACACAGCAAGCAAGGGTTACTCCAAGCGGAGTCTCCCTTTTTTTCCAAAAATTGGGCCCCACACACCCACCCATTCAGTGGCAGCAGTTGTGCCCCAGTTGTACACTTCACAGCTAGATTTGCATCAAGCACATTCAAAAATACGTCATTCTTATCCGTCCCCAGGATGACACCGGGGTAGGTAGCAAAGTCTTTCCTGATCCCAGCTCTGTTCATCTTGGCTTCTTTTAAAAACACAGCAAGCAAGGGTTACTCCAAGCGGAGTCTCCCTTTTTTTCCAAAAATTGGGCCCCACACACCCACCCATTCAGTGGCAGCAGTTGTGCCCCAGTTGTACACTTCACATCTAGATTTGCATCAAGCACATTCAAAAATACGTCATTCTTATCCGTCCCCAGGATGACACCGGGGTAGGTAGCAAAGTCTTTCCTGATCCCAGCTCTGTTCATCTTGGCTTCTTTTAAAAACACAGCAAGCAAGGGTTACTCCAAGCGGAGTCTCCCTTTTTTTCCAAAAATTGGGCCCCACACACCCACCCATTCAGTGGCAGCAGTTGTGCCCCAGTTGTACACTTCACAGCTAGATTTGCATCAAGCACATTCAAAAATACGTCATTCTTATCCGTCCCCAGGATGACACCGGGGTAGGTAGCAAAGTCTTTCCTGATCCCAGCTCTGTTCATCTTGGCTTCTTTTAAAAACAATGTAAGCAAGGGTTACTCCAAGCGGAGTCTCCCTTTTTTTCCAAAAATTGGGCCCCACACACCCACCCATTCAGTGGCAGCAGTTGTGCCCCAGTTGTACACTTCACAGCTAGATTTGCATCAAGCACATTCAAAAATACGTCATTCTTATCCGTCCCCAGGATGACACCGGGGTAGGTAGCAAAGTCTTTCCTGATCCCAGCTCTGTTCATCTTGGCTTCTTTTAAAAACACAGCAAGCAAGGGTTACTCCAAGCGGAGTCTCCCTTTTTTTCCAAAAATTGGGCCCCACACACCCACCCATTCAGTGGCAGCAGTTGTGCCCCAGTTGTACACTTCACAGCTAGATTTGCATCAAGCACATTCAAAAATACGCCATAATTAACCGTCCCCAGGATGACACCAGGGTAGGTAGCAAAGTCTTTCCTGATCCCAGCTCTGTTCATCTTGGCTTCTTTTAAAAACAATGTAAGCAAGGGTTACTCCAAGCGGAGTCTCCCTTTTTTTCCAAAAATTGGGCCCCACACACCCACCCATTCAGTGGCAGCACTTGTGCCCTAGTTGCAAACAGGATGTTTTGATTTGCATCAAGCACATTCCAAATCAACAAGCATTTACTCTCCCCAGGATGACACAGGGGTAGTAAATTCCTTCTGGATCCATGACTTGTTCATTTTGATGAACGTCAGTCTGTCCACATTGTCACTGGACAGACGCGTGCGCTTATCTGTCAGCACACACCCAGCAGCACTGAATACACGTTCAGAGACAACGCTGGCAGCTGGACACGACTGCCTTCATTTTTTTCCCCTGAGGAAGCCACCACTACAGGTGGCGATACGCGTGGGGTCACCACGCCAGGAACTCCTTTACTCTCCTCATCACCCTTGCCCACATGGGTGTTAGACACCCCTGGTAGTAAGTACGGGACTGTGATTGTCATGCTGTAGGCAGCCTCCCATCACCAGCCTGCCTTATTAGGTTTGCAATACCCTTACCATTCAGGGTCAGGGCTGTCGTATTTCTACCTAGTGTTCAGGACTTGCCTATGTGATATTTTCCTAGGTAGTTCATTGCTACCATTTATTACTGGCTTATAGTGCACAGTCTTGGGGGCATAACTGAGCGTGATTCCTTTGATTTATCCAGTTGCTGTCTGTTTGTGATTGTGGACCAGCTATATTGCATATATGCCTTTTGTTTGTCTAGTGTTAAGTGCAAATTCCAACTTTTGCTATTGGCTCACACATTGTGTAAATATATCGAGTATCTGACTAGTACAAATTGTGCTATACATGCAATTAGAGACCAACTGGAATATAATTTTGTTTCTTTAACATTAAATACCAGCCTGAATTCGGTTACTGGTCCTTATATTACGTGACTTACTGCCTTCTTCCTTAAACACTGTTCATTTTGGGTGTATGACTGGACATTAATTTTGTCCATAAGAGAGTTTTATATCATAAATTTATCTTGTATTGTGATTTCAATATATTGTTCCTGGCGGGTTGGTTCACTATGCCATCGGCTTTTTAAGTGTTTTTAATCATGTTCTCCTGTGTGCCTCACTCCAAAGTGTGGCTATATGTGATTAATGTATTCATGTTGTAATAAAGTCTTTTTCTATTAACTTTGGTGCTGTGATCCCTTTTTGGTATACCTTTTCTTTGTTACCGGCAGCTGGACACGACAAAATCTCCAAGGCGTAAGTTGCGAGCTCTGGCCATTTTTCTAGGTTTGAAGCCCAAAAGGAGCAAGGCTCCAGTTGCACAGTCATGGCATCGATGTTCATTTGGAGATACTCCTGTATCATCCTCTCCAGCCGTTGACTATGTGTCAGACTTGTTGTCTCTGGTGGCCTTGCAAAAGAGGGTCTAAAAAAATTATGAAAAGATTCCATAAAATTGCTGTTACCGGCACCAGATACGGTCCTACTGGTACGGGTAGACTGTTGAAGATGACGAGACCGTTCCATGTTTGTCAAGTTACAACTGGGAGATTCACTCCCTGCACCTGCACGGTTGTTTGGTGGAAAAGCCGAGCTAAGATCTAGTAACAGCTTCTGCTGATACTCCTGCATACGTGCGTCCCTTTCTATGGCTGGAATTATGTCACAAAATTTGGACTTGTACCGGGGATCTAATAGTGTGGCAATCCAGTAGTCATCATCACTTCTAATTTTGACAATACGACTGTCATGTTGGAGGTAGTGCAACAAAAAGGCACTCATGTGTCTTGCGCAGCCATGCGGACCAAGTCCACGCTGTGTTTGTGGCATAGAGGTGCTACCCGTTCTTTCTTCCTCTGACATCTGACCCCAACCTCTTTCAACTGAAATTTGACCAAGGTCTCCCTCATCCGCTGAGTCTTCCATGTCCATGGACAGTTCGTCCTCCATTTCTTCATGTTCTCCTGCACCTTGCTCAACATTTCGCCTGCTACTATGCGCCCTTGTCGATCCCTGTCCCCCTTGGTCCCATGCCTGCTTCGTTGGTGATGATGAACGTCTGGACCTTGGTGATGTTGTTGTCCCTTGCGCATATGAATCCTCCTGTAGTTCCTCCCCTTCATGTTTTCACACCCCCTGACTCCGAATAGTGTTTAGCGTGTGCTCCAGCATGTAAATGACTGGAATCGTCATGCTGATAATGGCATTGTCAGCGCTAAACATATTCGTCGCCATGTCGAAACTGTGCAGAAGGGTGCATAGGTCCTTGATCTGAGACCACTCCATCAGGGTGATCTGCCCCACCTCTGCATCTCGCTGGCCCAGGCTATACGTCATGACGTATTGCACCAGGGCTCTGCGGTGCTGCCACAGTCGCTGTAACATGTGGAGAGTTGAATTCCAGCGTGTCGCCACATCGCATTTCAGGCGATGAACCGGCAGGCCGAAAGACTTCTGGAGCGATGCAAGTCGCTCAGCTGCGGCGCTTGAACGCCGGAAGTGAGCAGACAGTTTTCGTGCCCTGTTCAGAAGGCCATCTAGGCCGGGATAGTGTGTTAAAAATTGCTGCACGACAAGGTTCAACACGTGAGCCATACAAGGTACGTGTGTCACCTTGCCCAGGCGAAGGGCCGCACCCAGGTTTGCAGCATTGTCGCACACGGCCTTACCAGGCTGCAGGTTGAGTGGAGACAACCATTTATTAAACTCGGACCGCAGAGCTGACCACAACTCCTCAGCTGTGTGACTCTTATTACCAAGACATGTCAAGCTAAAGACCGCCTGATGCCGTTGCGCTCTGCTGCCAGCATAGTAATGAGGGGTGCGTGATTCCTTCTGCGCAGTGAGAACGCTGGTGGCCTGACCAGGCAGGCTTGGGGCGGAGGTGGAGGACCCAGATGAGGTGGAGGATGCAGAAGCAGTGGCGGAACTTGGACAGACAGAGGATTGACACACAAGTCGTGGGGACGGCAAGACTTGTGCAGCAGACCCTTCACCATCTATCACCATAGTTACCCAGTGCCCAGTGAGCGACATGTAACGTCCCTGTCCATGCTTACTGGTCCAAGTATCGGTGGTGAAATGCACCCGTTCACACACAGAGTTTCTCAAGGAAGCGGTGATGTTGTGTGCGACATGCTGGTGTAGCGCGGGCACACCTTTCTTAGAGAAGTAGTGGCGACTAGGCATCTGGTACTGGGGCACAGCGACAGACATAAGGTCTCTAAAATCCTGTGTGTCCACTAGTTGGAAAGGCAGCATTTCGGTAGCCAACAGCTTACAGAGGGATAGAGTCAACCTCTTAGCTTTGTCATGGGTCGGAGGAAGTGGCCTTTTATTTGACCACATCTGAGGGACAGAGATCTGGCTGCTGTGTGTAGACGGTGTTGAGTAGGGTGTCCCTGGAAAAATGCAGGTTTGTGAGGAAAGTGCAGGCGGAGAAATGATGTTGCCTTCATCCAACGTTGGTGCTATCGATGTCTGAGAGAGCTGTACACACTCACTTGTTTCCCCTTCCAAACCAACTGACGACCTTACAAGCAAACTGCCTGTTGCGGTTACAGTGGTGGAAGTTTTGCGTGGAAAAACAGGTGTGACAGCTGTCCCCACAGTCCTAGAAGATGAAGAGCGCGCGGATGCACTGGAAGGGGCGGGCGGTGGATGGTTCGCTCCGCTAGGCCGCATTGCAGCACGGTGAGCTTCCCACCGGGACTTATGATATTTAGTCATGTGACGATTCATGGAAGAAGTTGTCAAACTGCTGAGGTTTTGACCTCTACTAACAGAATCATGACAAATGTTACATATCACATGAGTTGGGCGATCTTTTTCGATGTGAAAAAAGGACCAGGCTAGGCAAGGCTTAGAGGCCATGCGACCTGTTGATCCACCCCGAATAATGCTCATAGGCAGAGTGGTGGCTGAGGATGCAGTTGTAGACGTGCTACCAGTGCTCCGACTCTGTCCAGGAAGGCGCAAGGTAACTTCGTCGTCGGTTGCATCCTCCTCCACCGCCTCTGTTGACCTCCTCGAGTGCCTGACTGGGGGTTGACAGTAGGTGGGATCTAGAACGTCATCATCAATTGTTGTGTTTGCACTCCCCTCCCCCTCAGACCGAGCCTCTTCTTGCCCTGACCGAATATTTAAGTTGTCATCCCAATCGGGTATCTGCGTCTCATCTTCATCAGTATGTTCCTCATTGTCTATAACCACAGGTGTTACAGTTTGTGACAAAGGGTCAACATTATGCTCAGAAACTTGGTCCTCACGGCCTGAATCAGAGTCACAAAGGTTCTGGGCATCACTGCAGACCATTTCCTGTTCTGTACTCACTGTAGCTTGGGAGCAGACCTCTGATTCCCAGGCTATAGTGTGACTGAACAGCTCTGCAGACTCAGCCATCTCAGTTCCACCATACTGTGCAGGGCTGATGGAGACTTCAGAGCTGGGAGAAATCAAGTGTGATTGGGATGACAACTCAGAGGACTGGTGTTTTTTGGATGCGGTACTTGAAGTGGCTGAGAGGGCACTTGTTGGACCACTTGAGATCCATTCAAGCATTTTCCTTTTTTGCCCATCATCTACCTTTGTTCCTCTTGTTCGTGTCCGTAAAAAAGGGAGCACATCGGATTGTCCACAATAAGTAGTAGACATCTTACTTTTGCTAGTAGATGGTCTATCTGCAGCAGATGATAATGGAGCTTTGCCACCTTCCCCACTGACAAAACCTTTTTTGCCTTTTCCACCACGCCTCTTCCCCTTTCCACCAGCATCTGTCATTTTGCCACTCATGTTGATTGCGACAAGATTGTGGACTGAAAATGTGGTAGTAAAAATTGAGAGGTGGTGAAGATTGCAGTGGTGGTCTAGCTTTATTAACAGCAGAATAATAAAGAATAAATATCCCTGACAATGTAACTTAGTTATAATTAGTTGGAGTGTGCAACGCAGGCAGACGTGCTGCAAATGTCTTGGCACTAGTGGGACTAAAGCAAAGTCCAATAGCCACGTATAGGATGCCACTAGGTACACTAAGTGTTTGCTAGTATAATGGCTTAGTTATAATTAGTTGGAGTGTGCAACGCAGGCAGATGCGCTCTGCAAATGTCTTGGCACTAGTGGGACTATAGCAAAGTCCAATAGCCACGTATAGGATGCCACTAGGTACACTGAGTGTTTGCTAGTATAATGGCTTAGTTATAATTAGTTGGAGTGTGCAACGCAGGCAGATGCGCTCTGCAAATGTCTTGGCACTAGTGGGACTATAGCAAAGTCCAATAGCCACGTATAGGATGCCACTAGGTACACTAAGTGTTTGCTAGTATAATGGCTTAGTTATAATTAGTTGGAGTGTGCAACGCAGGCAGATGCGCTCTGCAAATGTCTTGGCACTAGTGGGACTATAGCAAAGTCCAATAGCCACGTATAGGATGCCACTAGGTACACTGAGTGTGTGCTAGTATAATGGCTTAGTTATAATTAGTTGGAGTGTGCAACGCAGGCAGATGCGTTCTGCAAATGTCTTGGCACTAGTGGGACTAAAGCAAAGTCCAATAGCCACGTATAGGATGCCACTAGGTACACTAAGTGTTTGCTAGTATAATGGCTTAGTTATAATTAGTTGGAGTGTGCAACGCAGGCAGATGCGCTCTGCAAATGTCTTGGCACTAGTGGGACTATAGCAAAGTCCAATAGCCACGTATAGGATGCCACTAGGTACACTGAGTGTTTGCTAGTATAATGGCTTAGTTATAATTAGTTGGAGTGTGCAACGCAGGCAGATGCGCTCTGCAAATGTCTTGGCACTAGTGGGACTATAGCAAAGTCCAATAGCCACGTATAGGATGCCACTAGGTACACTAAGTGTTTGCTAGTATAATGGCTTAGTTATAATTAGTTGGAGTGTGCAACGCAGGCAGATGCGCTCTGCAAATGTCTTGGCACTAGTGGGACTATAGCAAAGTCCAATAGCCACGTATAGGATGCCACTAGGTACACTGAGTGTGTGCTAGTATAATGGCTTAGTTATAATTAGTTGGAGTGTGCAACGCAGGCAGATGCGCTCTGCAAATGTCTTGGCACTAGTGGGACTATAGCAAAGTCCAATAGCCACGTATAGGATGCCACTAGGTACACTGAGTGTGTGCTAGTATAATGGCTTAGTTATAATTAGTTGGAGTGTGAAACGCAGGCAGATGCGCTCTGCAAATGTCTTGGCACTAGTGGGACTATAGCAAAGTCCAATAGCCACGTATAGGATGCCACTAGGTACACTGAGTGTGTGCTAGTATAATGGCTTAGTTATAATTAGTTGGAGTGTGCAACGCAGGCAGATGCGCTCTGCAAATGTCTTGGCACTAGTGGGACTATAGCAAAGTCCAATAGCCACGTATAGGATGCCACTAGGTACACTGAGTGTGTGCTAGAATAATGGCTTAGTTATAATTAGTTGGAGTGTGCAATGCAGGCAGATGCGCTCTGCAAATGTCTTGGCACTAGTGGGACTATAGCAAAGTCCAATAGCCACGTATAGGATGCCACTAGGTACACTGAGTGTGTGCTAGTATAATGGCTTAGTTATAATTAGTTGGAGTGTGCAACGCAGGCAGATGCGCTCTGCAAATGTCTTGGCACTAGTGGGACTATAGCAAAGTCCAATAGCCACGTATAGGATGCCACTAGGTACACTGAATGTGTGCTAGTATAATGGCTTAGTTATAATTAGTTGGAGTGTGCAACGCAGACAGATGCGCTCTGCAAATGTCTTGGCACTAGTGGGACTATAGCAAAGTCCAATAGCCACGTATAGGATGCCACTAGGTACACTGAGTGTGTGCTAGTATAATGGCTTAGTTATAATTAGTTGGAGTGTGCAACGCAGGCAGATGCGCTCTGCAAATGTCTTGGCACTAGTGGGACTATAACAAAGTCCAATAGCCACGTATAGGATGCCACTAGGTACACTGAGTGTTTGCTAGTATAATGGCTTAGTTATAATTAGTTGGAGTGTGCAACGCAGGCAGATGCGCTCTGCAAATGTCTTGGCACTAGTGGGACTATAGCAAAGTCCAATAGCCACGTATAGGATGCCACTAGGTACACTAAGTGTTTGCTAGTATAATGGCTTAGTTATAATTAGTTGGAGTGTGCAACGCAGGCAGATGCGTTCTGCAAATGTCTTGGCACTAGTGGGACTAAAGCAAAGTCCAATAGCCACGTATAGGATGCCACTAGGTACACTAAGTGTTTGCTAGTATAATGGCTTAGTTATAATTAGTTGGAGTGTGCAACGCAGGCAGATGCGCTCTGCAAATGTCTTGGCACTAGTGGGACTATAGCAAAGTCCAATAGCCACGTATAGGATGCCACTAGGTACACTGAGTGTTTGCTAGTATAATGGCTTAGTTATAATTAGTTGGAGTGTGCAACGCAGGCAGATGCGCTCTGCAAATGTCTTGGCACTAGTGGGACTATAGCAAAGTCCAATAGCCACGTATAGGATGCCACTAGGTACACTAAGTGTTTGCTAGTATAATGGCTTAGTTATAATTAGTTGGAGTGTGCAACGCAGGCAGATGCGCTCTGCAAATGTCTTGGCACTAGTGGGACTATAGCAAAGTCCAATAGCCACGTATAGGATGCCACTAGGTACACTGAGTGTGTGCTAGTATAATGGCTTAGTTATAATTAGTTGGAGTGTGCAACGCAGGCAGATGCGCTCTGCAAATGTCTTGGCACTAGTGGGACTATAGCAAAGTCCAATAGCCACGTATAGGATGCCACTAGGTACACTGAGTGTGTGCTAGTATAATGGCTTAGTTATATTTAGTTGGAGTGTGCAACGCAGGCAGATGCGCTCTGCAAATGTCTTGGCACTAGTGGGACTATAGCAAAGTCCAATAGCCACGTATAGGATGCCACTAGGTACACTAAGTGTTTGCTAGTATAATGGCTTAGTTATAATTAGTTGGAGTGTGCAACGCAGGCAGATGCGCTCTGCAAATGTCTTGGCACTAGTGGGACTATAGCAAAGTCCAATAGCCACGTATAGGATGCCACTAGGTACACTGAGTGTTTGCTAGTATAATGGCTTAGTTATAATTAGTTGTAGTGTGCAATGCAGGCAGACGTGCTCTGCAAATGTCTTTGCACTAGTGGGACTATAGCAAAGTCCAATAGCCACAGATAGGATGCCACTAGGTACACTGAGTGTTTGCTAGTATAATGGCTTAGTTATGAGTTGGAGTGTGCAGAGGACAAGAGGGTACAGTGGCAGGATTGTGGTGCTCTGGGTAGAGGAATGGAAGCCTGCCTTTCTATTCCCTCCTAATGGTGAAATGCAGGGAGGAAATCCCTGACCTTGGCTGCACAGACGCTGGCGCTGTTTTCAGGACCTGTCACCTTAACTCTGACCCTGCCGGTTTGAGCCCTTAAAAGGACTGCTATAAAGTGCTCTCCCTATGCTGTCTAACGCTGTGTATGCAGCGCATACAGCTGTATCAGCGATAGGACTCAAGACGGAGCTGCGACAGTGATGTCTGACACCAAAGACGCAGAAGGCAGATAATGGCGTCCGTGAAGAAAATGTCCGGTTTTATAATGCAGGGACATGTGACATGCAGATCCTATCACACATGCCGTTGCTTCTCTGGCTCAAAGTCCACTTAGCTGTGTGTGTGTCTGTGATTGGCTGACATGCTGGCCCGCCCCACAAGACGCGCGCGCTTAGGGAAGGAAGACAAGAAAAAAAAAGGCGATCGCCATTATAGAAACAGCAGTGATCTGAAGGCGCTGTTCACGCACACTATACACTGAAATGTGATAATAGTTTGATTCACAGAGTGACTTACACTATTACAGCAGAAACCAAGCTATGATTTAGCTGTTTTTTGGCTGCTAGAACCGTTCTCGAACGTTTCTAGAACTATCGAGCTTTTGCAAAAAGCTCGAGTTCTAGTTCGATCTAGAACATGCCCCAAAATCACTCGAGCCTAGAACTGGAGAACCACGAACCACGAACCGCGCTCAACTCTAGTGGTGAGGCCATCTTTTTACCGCCCGGCCGGCTAAACTATCAGCTGATGCTGTCGGACAGGAGTCGTCACAGAAATGTGTAGTTTATTGGTTTTTTTGCACTGATGCATCAGCTGATTGTATAAAAGCCGTTTATACAATCAGCTGCTGTGTCATGTGATTCAGGCCCTTGAACCTAACATCAGCTGATCGCTTTGCCTTCCAGCAAACCGATCAGATGACATTGGATCCGGATTGGACGGCGCGGGACCCTTGACCCAGGATTACTGCGGAGGGGGGTTCTTTATTGCAATAAAGATAGAGTCACTAATTGTGTTGTGTTTTATTTCTAATAAAAATATTTTTCTGTGTGTTGTGTTTTTTTTTTTTATCTGTACTAGAAATTCATGGTGGCCATGTCTAATATTGGCGTGACACCATTAATTTCGGGCTTAGGGCCAGTTGATAATATACAGCTAGCCCTAACCCCATTATTACCCAGCAAGCCACCCGTCACCAGGGCAGCTGGAACAGTTGGATACAGCGCCAGAATATGGCGCTTCTATGAAAGCGCCATTTTCTGGGGCGGCTGCGGACTGCAATTCGCAGCAGGGGTGCCCAGAAAGCTTGGGCACCCTGCACTGCGGATTCCAATCCCCAGCTGCCTAGTTGTACCTGGCTGGACACAAAAATTGGGCGAAGCCCACGTCATTTTTTTTTAATTATTTCATTAAATTTATGAAATAATTAAAAAAAAAAGGGCTTCCCTATATTTTTGGTTCCCAGCCGGGTACAAATAGGCAGCTGGGGGTTGGGGGCAGCCTGTAGCTGCCTGATGTACCTGACTAGCATACAAAAACATGGCGAAGCCCACGTAATTTTTTGGGGGGCAAAAAACTCTTGCATACAGTCCTGGATGGAGTATGCTGAGCCTTGTAGATCTGCAGCTGCTGTCTGCTGTCTATCTGTATGGAGGAGAGCAGACAGCAGCTGAAGAACTACAAGGCTCAGCATGCTCAATTCACTAGTGTATGCAGGAGAGCAGAGAGCAGCTGCAGAACTACAAGGCTCAGCATACTCCATCCAGGACTGTAAGGCAGGAGTTTTTTGCCCCCCAAAAAAATGACATGGGCTTCGCCATATTTTTGTATGCTAGCCAGGTACAGCAGACAGGTACGGCTGCCCCATCCCCCAGTTGCCTATTTGTACCCGGCTGGGAACTAAAAAAATAGGGAAGCCCTTTTTTTAATTATTTCATGTATTTCATGAAATAATTAAAAAAAAAAATCGACATGGGCTTCGCCCCATTTTTGTGTCCAGCCGGGTACAACTAGGCAGCTGTGGATTGGAATCCGCAACACAGGTTGGCCCGAGCTTTCTGGGCCCCTCTGATGCGAATTGCAGTCCACAGCTGCCCCAGAAAATGGTGCTTTCATAAAAGCGCCATCATCTGGCGCTGTATCCAACTCTTCCAGCAACCCTGAAGCCGAGTGGCTTGCTGAGTAATAATGGGTTAATACTAGCTTTGTTTTACTACCTAGTATTAAGCCAGAGATTCTTAATGTCAGGCAAGTTTGACCCGGCCATTAAGAATCTCCAATAAAGGGTTAAAAAAAAAAAAGACACCACACAGAGAAAAAATACTTTAATAGAAATAAATACACAGACACACTTAGAGACTACATGTTTATTACTCCCTCTCACCCCTCCACGATCCTGCTCTTCTGTCTTCTTTCTCCTTCAACACATGCAGCTCTGCTACACACTGCATGGGAGGAAGACGCTGCAGTCTAATCACTCAGTGTGAGTGAGGAGAGGCTGCAAGCGGTGACATCACCGCTGCCACCGTTGCTAAAGAAATCTGAAAGTCCGGTTACTATAGCAACGGTGATCCAATCACGTGATTCCCGGTGCCACAATTCACCGGCTGTGGCAGCCAGTCCTTGCATGTGGGCTGACTCTGTAAAGAGCGCCCACATGCAGGAACGGGGAAGCCGACCATGTGCCAGAGCATTTCGCCGGTAAACAGAGATACACAAACGAGGACCGCGTACCGGAGAGATGCACTGACAGGACCTAGCATCACGTCTAGCCATGTGCCCAGTCTGTAGCCAATGAGATAATACACACGTGACTGGTCACATGCTATGTTGACGTCACGAAAGGTCCTATCATCAGTGCTGGTTACTGGGAGGACGCAGCGATTATCAGAAGGAAAAGCGGCAGACAGAGTGCAGGACGCGTCGCGGGGACCTCTAAGGGTAATGGCAATGTTTCTTAACTGTATGTGTACATGTTTAATGAGCCTTTGTTCGACGAACTAAACTCGAACACTAGGGGGGTGGCTCATCTCTAGTCAGAGCGACAACAGACACAGTGGGAGAATGATAAGAAGAGGGAGCGCGCAGCTCCATCTTATCATTCATTGCTTTCAATTGTATCGGCAACTGCGATGCTGATACAATTTAAAAGTGCGATCCTCGGCGGGGGGAGGCCGGTGACAGCGCAGGCACCGGGCCCCCATGAGTAGCGGTAGCGTGGCCTGCCACTGTGAGTGGGCCCCCCCGGCAGCCCAGAGCCCCGGCATTTGACCGGGTTTACCGGGTGCTGACGCCGGCCCTTTCTTAGGCTATGTGCCGATGTTGCCTTTTTTGTGACCATAAAGATGCAGCGTTTTTGTGCATTTTTGGCCGCTAAAATGCATCAAAAAAGCACCCTAAAGACTAAAAGGATCTTTTGAGTATTTTCGTCACGGGCCTTGCATTTTATTTAATATTGACAAAATAGTGAAGAATTCGAGGTTATTCTGGCTGACATTTTTGTCCAGTTGTGTGACAAAGACTTCATTCAGTTGTGATAATATCTCATCGTCCTGCACATTTACACTCAAACTTAAAGGGAACCTGATGTCCCCATCGAAGACAGCACATATCAGATGCTGGTTGTAACATTTCAGCCTTCTACTTTTGACAGTATGAGGCTGCAATGTTTCAGAGGAAAACCTACTTTAAAAAACTCCGGGGGCCCCGGAATGACAGGTCTCATCCTGACTGTGAACGTGAAGATGTGAACAGCTCACCAGAGTATTGAATAAGGGTGCGGTGCCTGGAAACCTGACCAGCAGTCAGTTAAAACTTGAAAAGGTGAAGGAAAATCCAGCATCCGCATATAAAATTAAAACATGGCTTTATGAAAAAATTAATAATTAGAAAAAACCATGACAGTAAACCAAGTAATAAATAATAATAATAAGTAGACTAAATAGTCCGTTATATGCAGATGCTGGATTTTCCTTCACCTTTTCTCATCCTGAATGTGTGTATAGAGAGAGCCCTGTCGGTCACTGACAGCAGGCGGGAAGAAGCTGCCAGGGTCTGCCTGCCTGTGAGTCTCTGCTGGCCTTTAAAGTCTGTCTTTCTCTGAGATGCTTCAACTGTGATTATACAGCCAGGGCCTGGTACACGCTGCCCGATCATACAGTCAGGGCCTGGTACACGCTGTCGGATCACACAGCAGGGGCCTGGTACACACTGCTCGATCACACAGCAGGGGCCTGGTACACGCTGCTCGATTATACAGCTGGGCCTGATACACAGTGCCCGATCACACAGCCGGGGCCTGGTACACAATGCCCATTCATACAGCCGGGGCCTGGTACGTGCTGCCGGATCATACAGACGGGCCTGATACATGGTGCCCGATCATACAGTCGGGGCCTGGTGTATGTGACTCGCCCACCCCAGGGCTATGGGACACCCGGTGCCGGGCTAGTCCGGGGGTCGTCAGTGGTGGCTGGGCCCGACTCCGTGGCCCTGGTGGGGTCAATTAAGATGGCTTCAGTGGGGGTGATTGTTAAAGTTTATAATTTTCGTGATGCCACCTGTGGTTTGCGGCTATTAAGCCACCGCTGCTGTATGAGGCCTCCGGGGTGATGGAACGGCAGCAATGGTGGTACTGCTCCCCACAGGTGGAGCGGTGCCCGGGGGCAACAGTTGGTGCTTGTAAGTGTCTATGGTGATGTTGGTGTGAATGATACGGTGCAGGGCCAACAGGCAGTGAAAGAAACAGTCACAAACAGTAGTCTTTACCTTCTCCTCTTTTACTTTGAGAACAGTCCAGTCCTGGGAGACCGTTACAGGTGGTAGAGGGCTCCGGCCGGCCTGGAAGTAACTGAGGTATCTTTTTGGCCAGATGAGTATGAGGCCTACTCCTGTTCTTTCTTTGCTGTTATAGGACCCTGCACTCTGGATTAGCAATGGCCCTTTTGCTGCTGGGACTGATGATACGTCCCTCTCCCTGTGTGGTAGGCTGCGCAGGCCCTCTCTGGTGCTTCTCTGCTGGAGTCCACACCGGGCCCTGGTGATGCAGCTGTACCTTCAGGATGTTTATGGGCCAGGTGCTTGCAGCTCTCCTGCCCTTCGGATTCAGCTACCAGGGAATATTTTAGGCCCTGGTGGCCACAGACTCCGATGTCCAAGTCTACTTCTTTGCCTCTCTGCAGCTCTGGCCTCCCTGGACTGAGCTAACCAGCTCCAGCCCCAGTTCACTAGACTGCACACTCTGCGTCTTCACTCTCTGGACTCTCTTCACAGACTGAACACTAACTCCTCCCTCAGGTCAGACTTGAGGAATGCTCCCTGAAACTCCAGGTTCAGAGCTCCCCCTGCTGGCCTGAGGGAGAAACTGCATTGGATGTTGAACTTACTGGCCAATAGCCCTCCCAATTACCTCCAGGCTCAGCATTAACCCTTTGGAGGGGCAATGCTGTTGTGGCAACCAGGTCCTGGGGCGCCACATATGCTGCGTGATCATACAGCTGGGGCCTGATATACGCTGCCTGATCATAGATCATACAGCTGGGGCATGGTACATGCTGCCCAATCATAGATAATACAGCCGGGGCCTGGTCCATGCTTCCCGATCATAGATCATACAGCCGGGGCCTGGTATGTGCTGCCCGATCATAGATCATACAGCCGGGGCCTGGTACGTGGTGTCCGATCATAGATCATACATCCGGGGCCTGGTACATGCTGCCTGATCATAGATCATACAGCCGGGGCCTAGTACATGCTGCCCGATCATAGATCATACAGTCGGGGCGTCGTACATGCTGCCTGCTTGAGGATTTGGCAGCGTGTATCAGCTATCAGGTTTACTTTTAAAGGGGCAATGGACTCTGTGTTTGGGTAAGACACAGGTAAATATAGATAGTATCTGTGTATACTGAGTAGTCAATAGAGAGTAGAAAAAAAAATAGATAAATCATATTTCTTGTGCTACGGTATGCAGTCACAGCCACACTTTGCTACCCACATTACCATGCACAGGTCAGCAATGCACAGATTACACTCACTTCTGCTTCTTAGGCACACAGTTTTTTAGTGAACACATTACCAACACAGCTCTGCTATGCTTACATCAGTCTACAGACATTCTAATTTTTGCCAAGAAAGATTAGAATTAATATAATTATAACACAGCAGAGCTAAGATTGCTGCACATTGAAAACAGAGCAGAACAATCAGCTCTGTGCACTTTAATGAACATTGGTTTTGTTTGTGAATCCATAAAAGAAGCAGATCTGACTCCCCCTCCAGTCACAAACATGAACAGCAGAAGACTGATGGAGCTTCAGGTCAGCTAGTAGCTTGTGGAGATACACTCTAGTGTAACTCACCGTCCATTGAAAAAGAACAACTGGTGTTTTCACTCACTCAGCCCCTTCCTCCTGACTGCCGTCCACTACTAGAGCCAGAGAGGTCTCCCTGCTGCTACTGCTACAAGATGAAGAGGGGCATTCAGGCCGCTGCTCCTGTCCTGTCACACTCACAACATCAAAGGACCTTCAGCAGCTTGAGCGGCCCACAGCAGGGAGCAGCCCCTCTGGCAAATGCCAGACTTGCCCTATGGTTAGTCCGGACCTGCTTACTGCATAATGGCAATATGCTACCTTCAATTCCGGTTGGGTATGCGGTCCACATGAAAGAAACCTATGACAATATGAAACAGCTGTTGAGATGCCTGAACTCCATGGTGACTTAAAGGTGGTTTCCCTATTACTTGGTTACCAGAGTGGAAACAAAGTGTTGCTACTTTCTGCGTGAGTGGGATAGTCGTGTAAGAGACATCATTACAGTAAGAGAGATTGGCCTATCCGATATTCACGGACAGGCAGGGGGCAGGAATCACTATGAAAACTCACCCCAGCTATTAGTTGATCGGCAGCTGCTGCCACTCTTAAAGCTGCTCATTTTACAAACTTTACTTGCTTGTGTTTCAAAACCTATACATACTAGCTGACAACTAATAGTATGTATAAAATCAGCATGATAGTGCCAGTATAGCACTGGCTTTAGGTTATATAGGAAAATCCTGGTGATTGGTGCGCTTTAAGACACCATTAGTGTCTTTGTATTGTAATGTGAATTGTGCCATGCATAGTGATCAGGTATAGGATTACGGTATGTAGGACATAATATAAAATATATAGGAATGCTATGCAGGATAAGTAATGTTAATGTTAAGTGTATTGTATGGCACTGTTTGTAGGTATAATAAGGTGTAGTGTAATGCATAGATGAAGTGTTGTTGAAAATACATAAGGTGCTATAGTGCACAATAATGTAAAGAATATGTAGGAAAGGAATGCAAGCAGTGTAGAAATGAATGTAGGTGAAAGGTTAGGTTTGCCTAGCAACAGGCTGCATGGGCAGACAGAGTGAATGCTGGGATTAGTCCATAAGGGAGGAGCTAGTCAGTCAGGATAAGGGAATGGTGTTCCTGTTAGCATGCAGTTTGGTTTTGAGAGGACTGGTTAAGAAAGGGGTTGTTTTAGTGCAGCTGTTGTGGTGTGAAGCAAATAGTACAGAAACAGCAAAAAACTGTTAAAGGGAACCTGTTGGAGCTACAGGCTATTTGGAGGTGACCTGTGGGAAAGAAGTCAAGAAAGAAGTGAGTCCAGTGTAGGCCAGTAGTAGAGGACCCAGTGAAGTAAGCGCGTTGCCCAAATGAGAACATAAGAAAGAGTAATGCAGCCTGTGTAAAAGATCATTATTTGTGGCTGTGGGTGCAGGATACTCAGCCCTGGGGTTCTGGTGTCATAGAGAAGGAGGGCTAATTTAACTTGCCTGGCTAATAGGCTGTTCACAAATTAAGTGTCATCACTAGAAGCCACAATGATTGTGCTTCTGTGTTATACAGAAGATTGATAGTAAGAAAAGTCCAGCTCACCGCACTCTTTACCTAGGATACTCTGAGCACAGAATCATTTTTGCTAGGACGTGAAAATCCAATGGAAAGTTGAAGGATAATCTACATTCACGAGTAAAACTATTTCTTTATTATAAATATAATAAAAGTCCATGAAGGAAAAATAATAGAATATAATAAAATAAAAGTCCCCGGGATGTTTATATTTTAATCAAAACTAGAGCAAGAAGCTTAGTAAGTGACCAGTCTTAAAAATCTGTGATTCTGTCGCTACCTTTCCCAAAGAATGGACAACATAAACATGGTGACAGAGGATTTTTACTGGGATTGTTTTGTTTGTTTAAGTCACTATGTTAAAAACTTCTGGAAAACTTGTAGTCTTCACTCTGGCTAATAATCCTTATCATAGGCTGACATTTACTATTCACTGAAAATCACTTTTCATTTGTCATCTCACCATGATCAAAGTATAACACAGGATCCACTATTCACAGCAGATGATAGATACCAATCTTCTCCGTCTCCCAGTACAATGACCTCTGCACAGGTCACAGAGAAAGCCTAGAAAGCTATCTCATAAAAATTAATAAACATATCTTGATTGATTCCTATCTGATATAAATATGCTAAAGAATGCTCAGATCAGTGTACAGGCTCCATATAAGTCTTATTTGCTTGCTAAAGTATAATTTGAGCTAATCTCTTTGGTTTGAGTGATTGTTGAGGGTCTCAGGAACCAAACTCTAAAGCGGGCTTTACACACTATATCGTTAATAAATTATCGTCAGGGTCACGTTGTTTGTGACGCACATCCGGCTTCATTAACAAGATCGCAGCGTGTAACACTTAAGAGCGATCATAAACGATCGCAAAAGAGGGCAAAATCATTTGCCGTGGAGAGGTCGTCCTAAAAAAATCATTTTCAGGATGTTAGCGATGTTGTCCCTCGTTCCTGCGGCAGCACACATCGCTATATGTGACACCGCAGGAGCGAGGAACATCTCCTTACCTGCCGCAATCGGCAATGGGGAAGGAAGAAGGTGGGCAGGATGTTTACGTCCCGCTCATCTCCGCCCCTCCACTTCTATTGGCTGCCTGCCGTGTGACGTCGCTATGACACCGCATGACCCGCCCCCTTAGGAAGGAGGCGGTTTGCCGGCCAGAGCAACGACGTAGAGCAGGTAAGTGCGTGTGACGGGTGTAAGTGTGACGCCCTGGACTAGCCAGGTAGTCACAGACATACTAACATACACACACCCCCACCCTAGGCAGCAGCAACAGTCAGACAAAAATCCTTGTTGCCTCCCTCCAGGGTCTGATGTCCACACCAGGTGGGGAAGAGCCAAGCAGTTGGCCCCACCCACCCAGGAGTTCACAGGCATGGAGGTGGGAAAAGTGACAGATTTTAGTTCTGGAGGTGGAAGTGAGAGGAGTAAACACTTGAGGTGTCTGGGTCGGAGCCCAGGCACTGACAGCAAGGTTGGCAGATGGTGGTGGCCATCTGCAGGAGTTGGTGGAACTCTGCAGAGCCGTAAGGACCGGGGTCGGGCGTCGGCCCGCCGGTACAGGACCGGGGAACCAAGTGAAGCTAAGCACACAGGCAGGGCCATCAGACCCCAACCAGGCTTGGAGCCGCTGTCAATAGTCAAATCCAAAAGTGACAGGAACCCCAGGGGTTTCCTAACAACCAAGTCCCGATTGAAGTCAACCGTCCACCCAGAGAGGATATACAGCCACCGTCATAGACTAGAGATCCAAGGGCCAGCGCCTGCGGGCAAAACGGGCTCCTACGGCACCTATACGCCAGGGAGCGGACTACTGGTGAGCAACCACAGGAGTCAAGAACATCTTCACAGGTGCAGGGAAAGACAGCCACCATCAGCCGTCCGGGGAGAGCACAACAACAACACTGCAGCCGGCTGCGGGACCCATCCATCCGGCCGTTTTGGTTTACCAGAGACTTTGTCAGTGATTGTCTGAGTGAGTACACCAGTGCCATCCGGCACCGCGCCGCGCTGTCCCTGCAACCCTGCACCCCAGCCGTCCAGCCTCACCGTTACACCACCGGGCCCCGGGATCACCAACCCCCGTACCCACGGAGGGGACAACATCCTAGCTGCACCCTACCATCTCTCCCGGGAACCCCGTTACCAGGAGCGGTGGTGCCATCATCACCACGTCCCATGGGTGGCGTCATGAACAATCTCCCTAAACATACCACCCCCTTTTCACTCACGGGTGAGGAACGCTGCTCGAGTCCCCGGGTCCAGTCCACCGCTCGAACCACCAAGCAGCAGAAGCCCCGGACCCGAGCGTGGCGAGCGCGTCCCCTCTGCCCGTGACAACTTGGCATCACGAACAGGATAGAACCGATCTACGTTCCAGTAGAAGTGCGCCTTGCAGTCCCCGCCGGCGGCGTCTGGCCGAAAAATTTGAAGCGCCGCCATCTTTCAGCGCGAAGATTTTCCGCTCGAGCGTCTTCCCCGAGCAGGGAAGGCGCGAAAGCGAAGCCCCGCCCCCAACAAGCGGAAGTGCTAAAAATAACCAAGGGGGACGGGAAAAAGATGTCTACGCCCGACGGAGCCGTGGGAGGAGCGGCGGTCGCAGCCGCGGCGGCATGTAACTAGCGCTGCAGCGTGCAGGGACACCAAGACTCTGCTGAAACACGTTCCTGGATCCAGCCGCAAGATGTGCCAGGAGCTCCAGGCCCAAGTCCACTTCATGCTGGCGAAGTGGACGTCGGAGATGAAGGGCCTGGCCGCAACCGTTTGGGCACCCGAAATGGAGGTGGTCTCAGAGGAGCGGGTAAGCAACCCACGCCCCTATGTTCCTGAGGGATCAGTCGATACGGCTGAGGGGCCCGGCATGCTGCCGTCCACCACGCTACCTCCCTCACTGCCCATGCCCGCGGCCAACGCCCCGACCGACCCGTTACCCCTGCCACCGGTAGCGGAGCCCGCAGCGTCTGTGGGAGAGGGCCCAGACCTGGGGCCCCCGGGCCTTACCTTTGTCACCGCCCTGGCACCCATCCCGGCTTCCGTCCCGACAGCGACGGAGATGACGACGGCCCCGGCAGTCCGCCCGGCCACAGCGGAGGCGATCCTCGACCAGAAGCCAGCACCGCAAGTCCCGTCAACCGCTCCCAGACCCCGGGCCTCGGCTGAGGCACGGCGAGGATGCAGCTGCCAGGAGGCAGAGCAGGCCACGTCACAGCGGGGTCCCTCATTATCGAAGGTACCGGTCGTAGCCGGCACAGAGGGCCTCTGTCTGGGCCCATCCCCCACACCGCCTGAACCAGAGCAAGCAGAAGGTGCTCCACACCGGGAGCGGCAGCAACGGCAGCTGTGCCGCGGGATTGCTGTTTAAAGATGAGGAAAAGAGGAGTTGTCCCCGTTGGGACCCCCAGCACTGTGTTTCCATTAAATGAGAATGAACACTAAATCAAACCGAGTTTTCATATGATTGTCGACCGTGATTATCCCGGCCGTTGCCGGCAAATTGTCCCCGGAGGGACTCTCTGCGTTTTACCACCCACATGAGAAACTGCTCATGAACATGGCTGAGAACTTGCAGGCCACCCACGAACTTGTGGGCCTGTAAATAATTTGTGGGCTGGTTTCCGTCCAAGCCGCCACCGGAGAGGCAGATTGGAGGAAGGGCCAGTAGCACAGCAGGCTGGGGCCCGGCCACCACCAGGACTGGTGGCCATCCTCCAGGGGGGTCAGGGGTCCCCCTGGACATGGGGTCCCCTGAAGTGACAGCCTGGTGCGAGACACCGTACCCGTTCCCGCTCGGGTAACCTGGACCTGGACTGGGGTAGAGGGGTGCTGCCCGTTTCTTAGGGGCAGCATCAAGGATCAGGTTATTTGGGTGGGGGAGCGGATGACCACGAACCCGTCCGTTTAATAAACATGTTCAATATTTGAAACGTTAAAGCACTGCACCTCTCGTAAGGGAAGATTTCTAAATATACGTCTGTTGAATGTTTTCATATGTTATTTATCTTTTACAGTTTGAAAAATAAAACCGGTGATGGACGGGCAGCCCGCGGACGGTCTGCATTTACCAGGGGTGAATGTGACGCCCTGGACTAGCCAGGTAGTCACAGACATACCAACATACACATCCCCCCACCCTAGGCAGCAACAATAGTCAGACAAAAATCCTTGTTGCCTCCCTCCAGGGTCTGATGTCCACACCAGGTGGGGCGGAGCCAGGTGGTTGGCCCCACCCACCGAGGAGTTCACAGGCCTGGAGGCGGGAAAAGTGACAGTTTTTAGTTCTGGATGTGGAAGTGAGAGGAGTAAACACTTGAGGTGTCTGGGTCGGAGCCCAGGCACTGAAAGCAAGGTTGGCAGACGGTGGTGGCCGTCTGCAGGAGTTGGTGGAACTCCTCAGAGCCGTAAGGACCGGGGTCGGGCGTCGGCCCGCCAGTACCGGACCGGGGAACGAAGTGAAGCTAAGCACACAGGCAGGGCCATCGGACCCCGACCAGGCTTGGAGCCGCTGTCAATAGTCAAATCCAAATGTGACAGGAACCCCAGGGGTTTCCTAACAACCAAGTCCCGATTGAAGGCAACCGTCTACCCAGAGAGGATATACAGCCACCGCGTAGGCTAGAGATCCGAGGGCCAGCGCCTGCGGGTAAAACGGGTTCCTACGGCACCTATACGCCGGGGAGCGGACTACCGGTGGGCAACCACAGGAGTCAAGAACATCTTCACAGGTGGAGGGAAAGACAGCCACCATCAGCCGTCCGGGGAGAGCACAACAACAACACTGCAGCCGGCTGCGGGACCCGTCCATCCAGCCGTTTTAGTTTACCAGAATCTTTGTCAGTGATTGTCTGAGTAGGTACACCAGTGCCATCCGGCACCGTGCAGCGCTGTCCGTGCAACCCTGCACCCCAGCCGTCCAGCCTCCCAGTTACACCACCGGGCCCCGGGATCACCAACCCCCCTACCCACGGAGGGGACAACATCCTAGCTGCACCCAACATCTCTCCCGGGAACCCCGTTTCCAGCAGTGGTGGTGCCATAATCAACACTTCCCGTGGGTGGCGTCACGAACAATCTCCCTAAACATACCACCCCCTTTTCACTCACGGGTGATGAGCGATGCTCGAGTCCCCGGGTCCGGTCCACCGCTCGAGCCACCGAGCAGCAGCAGCAGAAGCCTCGGACCCGAGCATGGCGAGCGCGTCCCCCTCCGCTCGCGACATAAGGGAGGTTGTGCTACACGAGCAGCGATATGCCCGTGTCGCACAACCAACGGGGGCGGGTACGATTGCTTGCGAGATCGCTAGCAAGATTGCAGCGTGTAAAGCCCGCTTAAGGGCGGAGTCACACGCTACGATATATCGTGCGATATGTCGGTTGTCAGGGTCACGGATTCCGTGACGTACATCCAGCATCGTTAGAGATATCGTAGCGTGTGACAGCTATGAACAACAGTGAACGAGCAAGAATACTCACCTTATCATTGCTCGTTGACACGTCATTCATTTTCAAAAAGTCGTTCCTCCTCCTGCGCGCCGGTAGTTCATCGTTCCCGAGGCAGCATACATCGCTCCGTGTGAAAACCCTGGGAACGACGAGCACAGCTTACCTGCGTCCCGCCGGCAATGCGGAAGGAAGAAGTTGGGCAGGATGTTACGTCCCGCTCATCTCCGCCCCTCCACTTCTATTGGGCGGCCGCTGTGTGACGTCGCTGTGATGCCGAATGTCCCTCCCCCTTCAGGAAGAGGATGTTCGCCGCCCACAGTGAGGTCATTAGGGAGGCAAGTACGTCTGATGGGGGGGTTACCGACTTTGTGCACCACGGGCATTAATTGCGCACAAACGACGGGGGTGGGTGCGATCGCTCATGCAATTGCACGATATATCATCCCATGTAATGCAGACCTGTTTAATAGTATTAGTATACAGTGGATATTTAATTTCTAAAATTATTGAAAACTTTACGTACACTGCCTAAAATAAAGTTTTGGTGTGCCCTTTTTGCCATTATGAGAATTTGTAAAGCCATGGCAAAATACTAGATGAGTTTTCAAATATATTTTTAAAACAATCTCTTGAGATATAAAAGCACTGTCTTCATTTAATTACAAAAGTTCCTCTAAAATCTTCTGGACAGAGGACTATCTGGTGATGAATTGTTTGGTCTGCTATTGGTATTAGTAACATGCACATGTTTGATCCCCTGACCAAACATACTAAATTACGAGAGTGCATATATTGACTGCTCATCAATCACATGGTCACCTCCATTAATACCTGCTGCTGACATCAGTGTTCTGAGGCAAAGTCCATCATTCTTAGCAAACATTGTTAGAAACTAAAATAAACAATAATTAATATTAATAAATGTCAAACAATCTCATAATAAGAGAATCTGTGGAAAAATGGAAAGATGGAGGGTTAACAATAAAAGTCTGAAATGGCAGAAATAGCTATTTAATTGCTGCTACCTGCTGATAAAACTAATAAACAGTTGACATTTATTAGCTGAAGCATTTCGGTAGATAGATGAAAGAACTATACAATTAAAGATACAGTGAACAAAAACATTTATTTCATGATAGATTCCCTTCAGAATGCGCGTAGGATTCTCCCCAAAGTGCTCGACTTTTGTGGATTTGGTTTATGATCTATCTGCTCTGACAAACTGTTGTTTAGCCATGTCTTTGTTATTGTGAAGCTTCAGGGATGCTTTCAATTGTGATAAATGTTTATTTTGCGCTCTACTTCCGAGACTCTACTGTGTCTGTCCAAAGGGCCTTTCCAACAATCCACAATTCAGTAAGTTTTGTTTCAGTTGATGCAGAAATAACCTGTCTAAAAAATGGCGGTCTGAGCTTTTTTCTTTGTTTCTATCAGATTCACCAGCTGCGGTGGTGATGTTATTAATGGAGTTGTTAGTGAAATGTCAGTCTGAATATTGGCACACATCCTGTATCACAGAGTAAACATGTAGATGTTGTTAAGAAATGCTGACACATTCCAGATAGAGACTGAGGACGAAGGATCTGATGGAAAATGTTGACTTGCTTAGGAGAAATAATAGAGAGGTAGAACAAATTCATTAACTTGAGGTCTTGTGAGAATGCCCGTAATTTTCCAAATGTTAATTGAAATGTTCAGTAATAGAGATGGAAGAATTGATTTGCCAGGTCCGAGTTTCGCATTAAGTTAAGTCACATTTTGGAGAATCCCACCTCATCATTGTGGTTAGCTGGCAATGTTATTGACATATTGACATGCACTAATATGAGGGAGCTGTGTCTGTCTGGTAAGAACATCTTATTGCTAGAATGTTCAACAACTGACTCTAGGGAGATGACCTCTTGGGTGCCACGATTCCTTAAATGAAGAGGCCATAGTGTATATGAAAGAAAAGTAACAACTTTGCATTATTTTCTCTGCATTGTAGTGCTTTACCCCACTTCTGGCTTTATTATTTGTAGAGGTTAGTGGGAGTTCCTAAAGTCCATCCTTCATTTATCAATAAGGTTTACTGAAACATGTTCTAGAACAAGGGTCCCCAACTTGCGACTCAGGAGCTACATGTGGCTTGCAGGCCCATGATGTGTGACTCATGGCTGTTTGTCAGCTAGATGCATTTGCACCACATCGTGCAAACAGCCATGAAGAGCAGGTCTCCAGATAGCGACATTTCTGAGTAGCCCCACACAGAAGAGCACATTTGAATGGAGGTATGAACTCCTGGATATTGGTATAATGCCTTGGTGTGGTGATTTCTATGGAAAAGCTTTGGCTGTCACTATACTGGTATTCGAGGCTCTGAGTGTCACTACAGTGAGCTAAATGTGGCTCTGAACCCTTTCTCGGAGCTAAGTGTGGCTTGTGACTTTCTCTCAGAGCTGAATGCGATCAGATAGGTTAGGGTCCACTGTTCTAGAATATGCAGGCCTTCTAGGAGTAGCATTCATGATTGAGCTCTTTTGGGCTGCATAGCTTTGGCAACATGAGTTAAAGGGATTGTTATATAAAGACATGCTCTTTCCATGTTCCCTGTTACCCAGGGGTGTTAGTGGAAGTTTGTGCGCTCCAATGCAAAATCTCTAACAATGACAAAACTACCATGCGTCTTAACTGGTATTAGTTTTTCCACATGGTCCAAAGGGACCTTTTAGAAACCCAAAGAGACCAGAGACTGCGTGGGACTAGAACCCCTGCACCTACTATATTTACTTCACTGCTATTAGGGCAGGAGTCGACTGGGTACATGGGCCGCACATAGAAAAAATTAATAATTTTGGGGTACCGCATTCTTTGCAGGATAAAGTGACTTTTTTCGTACCATTTTTTTCTATACACCTTTGGATCACTGTTTTTGAACTTTTTATTTTTGATCTATTTTTTAATAACAAACATGCACTTTTATGCTTAAGTATACATTTTTTTTAACCTTTTCACCCCACGGTGAATTTACGTTTTTTGTTTTCTTCTCCCTTTCATCCAAGAGCTATAACTTTTTTATTTTTCCATCAATATAGCCATATGAGTGTTTGTTTTTTGCAGGATGAGTTGTACTTTCGAATACCACCATTCATTCTGCCCCATATTGTTTTGGACAATGGGAAAAAAAGTTCAAGTGTAGTGAAATTGCAAACAAAAGTGCAATCACACAATTGTTTTGGGGAGTTTCTATTTACCGAATTTATTAATTTGAAAAACTGACCTAGCATTATGATTCCCCAGGTTAGTACGAGTTTATAGGTACCAAACATGTATAGTTTTACTGTTATCTAAGTGGTGAAAAAAAATTCTGAAATTTGTCAAAAAAAAGAAGAATTGCGCTTTTGTCACCATTTTCTGAGACTCGTAGCGCTCTCATTTTTCGGGATCTAAGGCTCAGTGATGGCTTATTTTGTACATCCTTAGCTGTTTTTAATTATACCATGTTTGAGTAGATGCAATGTTTTGATCGCCTGTTATTGCATTTTAATGCAATGTTGCGGCGAGCAAAAAAACGTTGGTGTTTGGAATTTTTTTTTCTCTATGCCGTGTATCAAACAAATTAATTGAGTTCATATTTTGATAGATCAGGCATTTCTGAATGCAGCAATACCAAATATGTATTTAGAGAATGTGGGCAAGATGTGACGTAAAAAGTTGCATTAAATGCAGACTACACCCTAATAATCAATACATGAATGGGAGAACAGAGGGAGTGGTAGTCAAAGGTCATACAAAGGACCAACAAATCATGAATAACGTCAATCACTGCTTTTTTGCAAAAGTATAACAAATATTTATTAATTGAATAAATAGCAAAAAAGTGACATAAAGACATAAACAAGTACATTACACACAAATCAGGCTCAAAAGGAGATGTCACTGAAGTTCAATAAACCAAGGGTCCATATCCCATCAGGGGAGCAGTGTCGCAGGATAGTAAAGGAGGACATGGTCTGATGGAGACTCCGGACAATAGATAAAATATAACTCCAGTGTCTCAAAGTGTGCACACATATAACAGTAGGCACTCAAGGGGACAACAACTATAAGGAGTCTAGTAACCGGAGAATCAGACCATGAACCATGTATTAATCATATCCAAACAGGTAACAATCATTGAATATACAAAGTAGAATTAGTCCCTGTACTGCACTCACCCATGATGATGGAGGTGGAACCCGAGCAAAACGTGCCCCGACGCGCACGTTTCGATGTCTTCTTCGGGGGGCCGTGGTGTGATATGACACAGTATAACCGCGTTTAAATATACCGCTACCATGCTTTAGCCGAGCCGCGATTGGTGCAGTACAGGGACTAATTCTACTTTGTATATTCAATGATTGTTACCTGTTTGGATATGATTAATACATGGTTCATGGTCTGATTCTCCGGTTACTAGACTCCTTATAGTTGTTGTCCCCTTGAGTGCCTACTGGTATATGTGTGCACACTTTGAGACACTGGAGTTATATTTTATCTATTGTCCGGAGTCTCCATCAGACCATGTCCTCCTTTACTATCCTGCGACACTGCTCCCCTGATGGGATATGGACCCTTGGTTTATTGAACTTCAGTGACATCTCCTTTTGAGCCTGATTTGTGTGTAATGTACTTGTTTATGTCTTTATGTCCCTTTTTTGCTATTTATTCAATTAATAAATATTTGTTATACTTTTGCAAAAAAGCAGTGATTGACGTTATTCATGATTTGTTGGTCCTTTGTATGACCTTTGACTACCACTCCCTCTGTTCTTCCATTCATGTATTAAATACCAAATATGTGTATTGTTTAGTATTCTTGTTTTATTTTCATTGGGGTGATTTTAAGTTTTAGGTTTTGTTATTTTTTTTTAAATCTTTTTTTTACATTTTTTAATGATTTTAATAGTCACCCTGGAGGAGTTTATGCCAGTGCAGTCCAAACTCTTCTCCTGATCAGAGCGATACACGTCAGCTGCTGACTTCCGAGCAGCGTTAGCAAATTATTCATCTGAAATAAAAAGCTGACAGTGACGACCCCCTGCACTGACCATGATCCTCAAGGGGTCCATGTGTACAGAGGCCGCAAGAAGCAGCCTCAGAGGCCGCATGTCACATGTTTAAGACCCCTGTATTAGGGCTTATGGATATCATAAGCATTACAGTGTAATAAATTACTACAAATCCTCTAGTATAAACAGTTTTTAAAGACAATGTCAATGAGTACATTGTTGTTGCTGTATTTTGTGCAAAATGTAAAAGTAATGGCAGTGCAGACACCAACGGTGCTGTTTGGACAGCCGTGATAACAATTAGATCCATCAGGTTTTGTCGGGGTGTCTTTGTTTTTATCAAAAAAAGCAATGAGGCCACTTGCGGATCCTCCAATGCTTAAGTGAACACAGCCGTATAGAAAAAACAACACTCCAAGCATACAGTGAGGGCGTTATCAATTCACCCTACTCTTAATCACCTTGAGGTTTCCACCATGCTACATGAAGCTTAGATTTATAGCAGGTGCAATGACAATTGAAAGCTAACTATAAATTCTGGGTGTAAACAGCTGGCTGTAGTTTATATCAGATTCTGTGTTCCATAGACAGATGATATTACTCACCTGTATGATATTTATGGACACTTCTACCGAGATTTTATGTGCCTTCGAGTATGGCAAGTAATGACTTTGTTATTCTCCTTTTCTACAGTTGTTTCTGCAGCTGCCAGATATTGTTAATTAGTCATTCAGATTTATTCTATGCCCTGTCTCCGGCTCACATTTTCACCATATGTTTTGGAAGATTCCTTTACAAGTAAAACTTCCAAAATGATCAGGATTATGTGTATTTAATTTAATACAAACTTATACTGTATGATAGTCAATACCATAACAAAAGTAATGTCCTCATAGGAGAGTCGTACAGTGGCATGCAAAAGTTACGGCACCCCTGGTCAAAATTATTGTTATTGTGAGCAGTTAAACTAGCTGAAGATGAAATGCCATCTAAAAGGCATAAACGTAAACATGAGACATTTCCTTTGTATTTTAGGCAAAAAAAAAATAATTTATATATATATATATATATATATATATATATATATATATATATATATATATATATATATATATATGTATAGTTTCACCTTTTATATTTTAAAAATTACAAAAATGAAAATGGGCACATTCAAAAGTTTGGATACCCTTGGAGATTTGTGTGTTCAAATAACTTTGACCAAGGTTTCGGACCTTAATTAGTTTGGGTTATGACTTGTTCACTATCATCGTTAGGAAAGGCCAGGTGATACAAATTTGACAGTTTTATAAAAAGCTACCCTACTCTAACAGTGTGCCAAAAAAACAGCAGCCATGAGATCTTCTAAGCAGCTTCCTAGCACTCTAAGTCGCATGCTGCGTTTTTTGTGACCACAAAGATGCTGTGTTTTTGTGCAAAAACGCACCCACGGCAAAAATGCACCGGTATTACCGCATACGTTTTTACCACGTTTTGATGCGTTTTTGTTCCTGCGCTTTGCTGCATTTTTCCAATGCATTGCATGGGTTAAAAAAAATGCAGAAAAACGCAGAAAAGAATTGACATGTTGCTTTTTTTTCACCTCAAAAATGCAGACAGCAAAAATGAAAACTCATAGACTTTGCTGGGGAAGCAAAGCCATGCAGTTTTCTGACCAAAAACGCACCCGAAAAACGCGCAAAAACGGGGCAAAAAACACAGCGTGCGCACATAGCTTAAAAATGAAAAAGGTGGAGGCCCACAAAGCAGGAGAAGGCTATAAGAAGATAGGATAGCATTTTCAAATTGCCCTTTCCTCAGTCTGAAATGTAATTCAGAAATGGCAGTTAACAGGAACAGTGGCGATCAAAATAAAGTCTAGAATACCAAGCAAAATTTACGTGAGAGCTGCTTATAGGTTTGCTAGAGTAGCAAATCAGAATCCCCACTTGACTGCAAATGACCTTCAGGAAGGTTAGCAGACTCTTGAGTGGTGGAACATTGTTCTACTGTTCAGAATCACCTGCACCAATATGGCCTTCATAGAAAAATTCTCCTCCATCGTCACTAGAGAAGAGCAAACCGGTCGCGGTTCGGCTCGAGGTCGGTTCGCCGAACGGAGCTCCCGTTCGAGTTCGGTTCGTCGAACGTTCGACGAACCGAACTCGAACCAATAGGCTATAATGGGAGGCAATCACAAACACATAAAAATGCATTATAAATGTACACATACAGTTAATAAACATTGCCATAACACTTACCGGTCCCCGTGATCCCTCCTGCACTCTGTCTCCTGCCGCTATTCCATCCGATGATCGCTGAATCCTCCCGGTGACCGGCACTGCCAGCAGAGATGCAGGACCTATCGTGACGTCAAAATAGCCATGTGACCAGTCACGTGGCTATTATCTCATTGGCTACAGATTGGTCACATGACTATGACGCGTCATGTAGGACCTGCGAGTGCATCTCTCCGGTACACGGTGCACATTTGTGTATCGCCGTGTACCGGCGACATGCTGTAGCACACGGTCGACTCCCCATTCCGATAGGGACCGGCTGACACAGCCAGTCATTAACGGAGATCACCGTTGCCATAGCAACGCAGTTAGCGGTGATGTCACCGCTAACCGCGGCTCCGGGAATCACATGATCGGAGCCCTGTTGCTATGGTAATGCGTCTGTCACCGCCAGCAGCACTGATCTCTCACTCCGTGAAGGCTGCATGCTGCTTTCCGTGCACCCTTCACAGAGTGATTTCTGCACGGGAAGCAGCGTCTTCCCTCATGCAGCAGTGATGTAGCAGAGCTGCATTTGTTGAACGAGAAAGACAGAAGACCATGGATCGTGGAGGGCTGACAGGGGGTAATAAAGATGGAGTCTCTAATGTGTCTGTGTATTTATTTCTATTAAAGTATTTTTTCTCTGTGTGGTATCTTTTTTTTAACCCTTTATTGGAGATTCTTAATGGCTGGGTCAAACGTGCCTGACATTAAGAATCTCTGGCTTAATACTAGCTAGTTAAACAAAGCCAGTATTAACTCATCATTACCCAACAAGCCACCCGGCTCCAGGGCTGTTGGAAGAGTTGGATACAGCACCAGATGATGGCGCTTCTATGAAAGCGCCATTTTCTGGGGCGGCTGCGGACTGCAATTCGCAGCAGAGGCGCCCAGAAACCTCGGGCTAACCTGTGCTGCGGATTCCAATCCCCAGCTGCCTAGTTGTACCCGGCTGGACACAAAAATGGAGTGAAGCTCACGTCGTTTTTTTTTTAATAATTTCATGAAATAAGTGAAATAATTAAAAAAAACGGGCTTCCCTATATTTTTAGTTCCCAGCCGGGTACAAATAGGCAACTGGGGGTTGGAGGGAGCCCGTGGCTGCCTGCTGTACCTGGCTAGCATACAAAAATATGGCGAAGCCCACGTCATTTTTTTGGTGGGCAAAAAACTTCTGCATACAGTCCTGGATGGAGTATGCTGAGACTTGTAGTTCTGCAGCTGCTGTCTGCTCTTCTCCATACAGACAGACAGCAGCTGCAGAACTACAAGGCTCAGCATACTCCATCCAGGACTGTATGCAGAAGTTTTTTGCCCCCTGAAAAAATTATGTGGGCTTCGCCATATTTTTGTATGCTAGCCAGGTACAGCAGGCTGTAATACTATTGTATGTTCTGAGGATTTCGATAGCGTTAGGGCAATGACCACCAGAGACGAGTTCTTGGTACAAGATGTTTATAACATGTAACCACGGTAGATACACAACGGAACAAACACAGTAGAACACACACATGAAATACCTTCCCGAAACGGAGCGAAGGGGATTCCCGGGGCCACGCACCGGACTCCCCCAGGGAGACCACCAGAGCGAACCCCTATACAGGGACTGTCCGGCAATCACCCCGGAAGGCCTAAATGCGCAGCAGCCGGGACACAAGGGGCAAGTGGTAAAAGTCCAGGAGTGTCCGTACGGAATGATAGTCCAGAGTGGTTACGAACCAGAAGGAACCGGGCAGACGTGCTGATCAAAGACGGCAGACGGAGTCCGGGCACAGCTTGAAGAAACCGGGTATGGTCCAGAGTCGGTCGGTAGTCTTTCAGGAAGATCCAAAAGGCAATCAGGAAGTAGAAGCAGCAAAGCAGGAGCACACAGCAAGCAGTATACTCAGGCACTGGACTGGGCTTAGAGGCGGCCTTTTAAGCAGCTGGACAGGAAGTAGGGCAACAGAACATTAAACTCCATGTTAACTGAGGGCAAGCTCTTTCAAAAGAGAACTGGAAAACCCGGAAACCTGACACAGGCAGGTACGGCTGCCCACAACCCCCAGTTGCCTATTTGTACCCAGCTGGGAACCAAAAATAAAGGGAAGCCCTTTTTTTATTATTTCATGAATTTCATGAAATAATTAGAAAACAAATGACGTAGGCTTCGCCCCATTTTTGTGTCCAGCCAGGTACAACTAGGCAGCTGGGGATTAGAATCCGCAGCACAGGTTGGCCTGAGCTTTCTGGGCCCCACTGCTGCGAATTGCAGTCTGCAGCCGCCTCAGAAAATGGCACTTTCATAGAAGTGCCATCTTCTGGCGCTGTATCCAACTCTTCCAGCACCTGCCTGCTATACCTGGCTAGCATACAAAAATATGGCGAAGCTCACGTCCTTTTTTTGTAGTTTTTTGGCAAAAAAAATTAAAAATGCTTCCGTGGATTTTCCATTGCCAGTGAAGGTAACACCAAGCAGTGGGGGTTAGCAGCCAGTAGCTGCTTGGATTACCCTTAGCTAGCAATACAAAAAATGCAGCGGGATCCCATATATATTTTTTTTAATTATTTATTTAAATAACTAAAAACAAAATGGGCTTCCCTGTATTTTGATTGCTGGACATCACAGTGCTGTAAAAATAAATCTTTAAAAAAAATGACGTAGCGCTCCGCGGTATTTTTGATTCTCAGCGCAGATAAAGCAGACAGCTATGGGTTGCAACCCCCATCTGCCTGCCGTTACCTTGGTTGGCAATCAAAATACAGGGAAGCCCATTAATTTTTTCTATTTAAAAATTAGTTAAAAAAAAAATGACGTTGGGTCCCCCCATTTTTGATAGCCAGCTAGGGTAAAGCAGACGGCTGTAGCCTGAAAACCACAGCTGGCAGCTTTACCGTGGTTGGGGATCCAATGTGGAGGTCCCCCCAGGCTCTTTTTTTATAATTATTTTATAAATATTAATAATTACACAAAAAAAGTAGGGTCCCCCCCAAATTGGATCACCAACCAAGGTAAAGCGGACAGCTGTGGTCTGGTATTCTCAGGGTGGGAAGGTCCATAGTTATTGGGCCTTCACAGTCTAAAAATAGCAGGCCGCAGGCACCTCAGACGTGGCGCATCCACTAGATGCGCAAATCCTGGCGCTTCACCCCAGCTCATCCCGTGCCCTGGTGCAGTGGCAAACGGGGTAATAAATCGGGTTGATACTAGCTGTAAGGTCACCTGAGATCAAGCCCAGCAGTTTGTGATGTCATGGCGTCTATTAGATACCCAACATCATAAACTGTCAGTACTAAAAAAAAAAGTCGACAAAAGAAATTTATTTGAAAAAACAGTCCCCAAAACATTCCCTCTTTCACCAATTTATTGTAAGAAAAAAAATAAAGGGGTCCCACGACGACTCTGGACCGTCTAGAATATGGGGGGAGACACTCAGGGAACGTATCCCCCATTTTCTAGGAGTGCTGTCACGCTCCCCGGCTCCCCTGCCACGCTCCCCTGCCACGCTCCCCGGCTCCCCTGCCACGCTCCCCGGCTCCTTTGCCAGGCGTCCCCCCGCTCCACGGCATCCATGCTCCCTCACCTGCATCTTCCAGGCAACCCGGTCCCGGCGCCCATCTGCGATGCTGAGCGCTCCTGCCTCCTGTGCACCGCTCCCTGCTCTGGCTTCTGGCACCCGGGCCTCGTGCACGCGCATTAGGGTGCGCGCGCGGTCATTGACCCTCTCTTAAAGGGCCAGCGTCCTCCAACAGGATATTGAAGATTTAGGTGCAGGGTATATAGGGGGTTCCTTTCCAAGTGGGCGGGGCCTGTTCTTCGTGTTTGCTAAGCTAGGAGTCAGGTCTCCCTGTGCCATTATCTCGTACTTACCTATCTGTCTTGTAGAGCCGCTCCTGTCTCGCCAACCGGTCCAGACGGTTCCAGAACCCCGAACGGTTCCCTGGATCTGTGTGGTGACCGACCTCCCCGTTCCGCTGGTTTCGGACCCTGCCTGACATCATCTCGGCCTCCGAACCTGCGCTCCATCACCCGGACTACCTTCAGAGACTCCGTGGTCCCAGGGACTTCTACACCCACTCCTCTGAACGGACTGTCCTGCTACCCGTAGTGCTTCGGCTACCGGGTACCTGGCCCTCGGTGGGGTGCTCAGTCCAGTGGATCCACCTCCTGGGCCTACCCGTCATCCTGGTCCTAACAACTGCAGACCCTCCATGTGAGGAGTGTGGGTGCAATGAATCTGCATTCACTCTCCCCGGGTCCAAAGCAGCAGAGTCCATGTCGTAATGGTTGCTACCAAAGCTGCAATGCCCTGCTTATGAGGTAAGGGCATGCCTAATCAGGAGAACTATTCTACATTTCCAAATATTGGTATTTGCTGATATTATTGCTATTCCACCTACTATATATTGGGGAAAGGATCTTGGAGATGGAATACCCCTTTAAATCCAGTTATTCAGCTGAATGAATACTTAACAACAGAGCTCGCTATTTAGATGTGTTTTCTTGTGGCGTATAACGGACTCTCATGTTTGGTAATCATTCAGCAGGGCAATTATAAAAGCAAATCCCTCCATTTGGAAATGTAGTATAGCTCTCCTGATCAATTATGTTCCTTACCTCATGAGCAGGGCATTGCAGTAATAATAATAATTTATTCATTTATATAGCGTTATTAATTCCATAGCGCTGTATGTCTTTGGAGTGTGGGAGGAAACCGGAGTACCCGGAGGAAACTCACGCAAACACGGGGAGAACATACAAACTCCTTGCAGATGGTGTCCTTGGTGAGAATTGAACACAGGACCTCAGCGCTGCAAGACTGCAGTGCTAACCACTGAGCCACTGTGCCGCCCATTTAGCTTACAGATGCATAACCACCACTCACTGTGTCTGAACACAGGAAGCTGAGCTGACAGCCGCTCTGTGCATGCGGCAGCGTCTATTGTGAAGGAGAGGGCAGCGGGGGATCAACGCTGCACAGGTACCGTGGGACACCGGGGAACACCGGTGGGGTTATAGGGGGTGACCTGGCAGGGCCTGGGGAGGAGTTTTCTGTCGCATATGTCATGGCACATGCGACAGAAATCAGAGGAGTAGGGTGAATGCGGCCGGCGCGCTGCTGTGCGCCTGGCCATCTTGGATTTCTGGGAGGGCATCAGGGGGGGCACTTTGGCGACACCGGGGGACCGGAGGGGACCGGGGAGGAGATTTATCATGTTTGTTCATGCCAGATGGGAGATAAATAATTTTTTACCGGCGCTGTCATTTACTGTAACGTGATCATCGATGTACGGTGTATACCTGTGATCACGTGAGCGGGGACCGGAAAAACCGTCCTGAATCATGGTCTCCAGGGTCTCAGCTAGCCCTGAAACCCCGGAGATTTTCTGATGCTGGGGGGCGCTATTCACTTATTTCTGCCTGCTGTTTATAAACGGCAGATCAGAATAAGGCTACATTAACACGACCGATCCATTTTTGCGGTCTGCAAAAAAGTCCGTTTTTTTTCACGGGTGCATCCGTGTGGCATCCGTTTCCATTCCGTAGACGGTCCGTATGTCATCTGTTTGTCATCCGTGTGCCTTCCGTTTTTTTTGTGTACTGCAAAAAAACTGAAGGAGGGTAAATGCATAAATTTACCCAGGATCCATAGCTTCATCCTACATGAGGCGGTCACATGTTCACTCCAGTGCCATTTTCTACTGCTTTTCACAGCGTAGAGTGCTCTGGTGATTTTCTTGTGCTTGTGCACTTCATATCAGTCTTTTTTGTCATTATAATGGCAGAAAGACACATAATGTCCCACTCTCCTGCATTTTGTAATTTTGCACCCTTTGGTGCCTTTCATGTGGCACTAAGGGGTGCTTAGTAGAGATGAGCGAACCGGTCCCGGTTCGGCTCGAGGTCGGTTCGCCGAACGGAGGTCCCGTTCGAGTTCGGTTCGTCGAACGTTCGACGAACCGAACTCGAACCGCATAGGAAACAATGGCAGGCATTCACAAACACATAAAAACACCTAGAAAACACCCTAAAAGGTGTCCAAAAGGTGACAAACAACTTACAACACAACACAAACACATGGGAAAGTGACAAGGACATATACTCATGCGAAAACAAAAGAGCAGGACAAGGAAAAAGAGGAGGACACACAGATATATGAGTATATGCAAGGAAACGTCGATGCCATTACTGTGCAACTTGAGCCCTGCTCATTTTAGGCTTCCAATCTGGATAAATTGCCTGAGCTTGCCACGTACGCCTTGGGGATCTTGTCGTGTCCTGCAGCCTGCGTTCTCTCGGAGCCTGTCTTCAGTGCTGCTGGGGGTCTGCTGGCAGATAAGCACATGTGTCTGTCCACTGACAATGTGGACATGGCTCTCAGAGGACTTTTCTTCCCCTGGGTCATCCAGGGGAGGCGAAAGGCACGCGTATTTTTGAGAGTGCTTCATGCAAAGCATCTTTGTAAGCTTGAAAATGGGGGTCAACTGATGCCAGTCAAGTGGGGTGTGTGTGGCCCAGTTAGTGGAAACGAGGGAGACTGTGGTTAGAGTCCCCTCGCTGTGTTTTACATGCTTTTAGAAGGGCATGACATGGCTTAGAGGTTGACTTTCAGCATCTGGAAACTGTTGGCTACCAAAATGCTGCCTTTCCAACCTTTTTAACTGAGCATTTTCGAGACCTTATGCCCATCGCAGTGGCCCAAGAGCCGATGCCCAGGCACCACTCCTTCTCCAACAAAGGCGTGCACGCGCTACACCAGCATGTAGCACTAAACATCACTGATTCCTTGAGAAACTCTGTGTGACAGGGTGCATTTCACCACAGATAATTGGCCCAGTAAGCATGGACAGGGGCGTTACATGTCGCTGACTGGGCAATGGGTTACTGTGGGGAGAGATGGAGAAGGGTCTGCTGTACAAGTCTTGCCGTCCCCACGAGTTGTGTCAATCCTTCTTCTGTATGTAGAAGTTAACACAGTGCTTCTGCCTCTTCAACCTCGTGTGGGTCCTCCACCTTGGCCCAAACCCTGTGTGGTCAGGCCACCCTTCCTTGTAACTGCGCACAAGGAATACCACACACCTCCTTACTATGCTGGCAGCAGAGCTCAATGCCATCAGGCGGTCAAAGGTTTACTTTGAAATGTATGGGAAATGTGAGTCACACCGCTGAGAAGTTGTGGACGGTTAGCTCTGGAGACCGAGTTTCATCAATGGTTGTCTCCACTCAACCAGCAGCCAGGGAAGGCCGGGTGCGACAATGATGCAAACATGGGTGCGGCCCTTCGCTGTGACAATGTGACACACGTGCCTTGTGTGGCTCACGTGTTGAACCTGGTTGTCCAGCAATTTTTAAAGCACTATCCTGGCCCACATGGCCTTCTGCAGAGAGCACGGTGTAACGCCTTCCTTGATCCACACACTCAGATGGGCTGTAAATGATAGGCTAGAGGGAAGCCACTCACCAAGCAGGACCCCTAGAACCCTGAAACCCTTTAACCCCTATACAGGGATTAGGAATTACACAGGGCCCAAGGTGATCAATACCTGTGGAAGGCTGCAGTTCCAGAGAATAGTAGTCAGGCAGGGTCAAAACATTGATTGAGGAACAGGAACAGAATGGGACGGCCAGGACTTAATCAGAAAACAAGCAGAGGTGAAATGCGGATCGGCCAACAAGGTACATAAACAGCAAGCAGGAAAAGTAGTCAGGTAACAAGCACACAAAATCATAAAACTGAACTGGGGGTAAAAGAAACCAGAGGTTCATAGCTATGTCTGGCAGTGGTCTGCAGACAGGATGGGCATAAAAAAGGGTGTGGTGTCTTCCCATTGGTTGTAGCTGAATGATGGTACTTCATCTGTGAGATACCCACCAGCTACATTCAGCCAGAGATTCTGCATCTGTCAAGGTAATGCAGCCCAGTGGGTGAGCATAACCTGCGTCCACCTGCGCCGCTGGCATCGACTCCTCTCCCATCATCAGCACTATGCATGAAAGGAACACGTTGTCACCTGGCGACTGGAGTACAAATTGACGGAGCGGACTCCGTTGGTGACTTAACAGCCGTGTGCGGCAATGATGCAAACCTGGCTGCGGGCCATCGTCAGGGCAATGTGACACACGTGCCTTGTATGGCTCATGTGTTGAACCTAATTCTCCAGCAATTTTTAAAACACCATCCCGGGCCTACATGGCCTTGTGCAGCGGGCACGCTCGCTATGTGCTCACTTCCATCGTGCGCACACAGCAGCTCAACAACTTTCATCGCTACAGAAGTCTTTAGGTCTGGTGGTTAAATGCCTGAAATGCGATGTGCCGACACACAGGAATTTGAATCTGCACATGTTGCAGCGTTTGTGGCAGCACCGCCGAACCCTGCTGCAATACGTTATGACATATAGCCTGGGATAACTTGATCCAGAGGTGGTGCAGATCACGCTGCTGGAGTGGTGTCAGATCAAGGACCTATGCACCCTTCTACACAGTTTACAAATGTCGACGAAGATGTTTAGCACTGGCGATGCATTCTCAGCGTGACAATTCTGGTCATCTACATGATGGAGCACACTGTAATTATTATTCGAAGTCAGGTGTTGGGACAAGAGGAAGGGGAGGAAGTACAGGAGGAGTCATATGCGGAAGGGATAACAAGATCTACGAGGTCCAGATGGTCTGCGGCACCTAGGCGGCAGTCATGGTGAGGGAGAGGGATTAACAAGGGCGCATAGTATCAGCAAAAAGTGTTGAGGAAGGTGCAGGAGCCCATGAAGAAATGGAGGACGAACTGGCGATGGGCATGGAAGACTCAGCAGATGAGTGAGAGCTTGCTCACATTTCGGTTGTGCGAGGTTGTGGGGAGAGGGCAGAGGAAGGAGGCACGATTCTCACCTCTCTGCCCCCAACACACCAAACACTTGGTCCTCCTGGATGCACAAGACACATGAGTAGAGTTGAGCGCGGTTCGTGGTTCGTGGTTCTCCAGTTCGCGGCTCGAGTGATTTTGGGGCATGTTCTAGATCGAACTAGAACTCGAGCTTTTTGCAAAAGCTCGATAGTTCTAGATACGTTCGAGAACGGTTCTAGCAGCAAAAAGCAGGGCTTTTTACAGCTACAGTGTGCAGGAGCCATCGCTGGCAGCCTGCCACAAGCTGGTAACCAAGATAAACATCGGGTATCCAAGCAAAGCGCTTTGGTTAGTAACCCGATGTTTATCTTAGTTACGTGCAGGAAGCCCACACTTTCCCGCTCAGCTCGCTCCGCCCCCTCCTGCCCGCGGCATGTACACATACATACACAAACACACACACACACACACATCCCCCCCCCCATCCCCCCCCATCCCCCCCATCCCCCCCCGCCCGCCCGCTCGCTCGCTCGCTCGCTCGGCTTACCTGCGGTGATGAAGTCCCGCCATCCCGACCTCAGCGCTGTCACTGTCCTCCATGGCCGCCGCTTGTCACATCACCTATCGCTTCCGACCCGAGACTGACTAGCGGTGACGTCACGGACCTCTCGCGATACTTGCTGTGAAGGCGCCGGTCATTGACCTCAGTGACAGGGGCTGTCAGTGTGCTGGAGATCAGCGCAGGTAATGTACCTCGCTGACAGCAGCACTTGTCACCCCCCTGCAGTGACCTGGGCTGACCCATTGATGTTAGCTCAGGTCACTGCACTGCTCTCCCAGTCAATGGGGAACATCCTGCTCTTCATTGACTGGGACAGTGTGGATCGTCATGGCAACCCCTTGGATTACACCAGACCTGGATTTGTTTTTCAATCTAATAAATTGGTTAAAGAGGGAATGTTTTGGGGAGTGTTTTTTCAAATAAAAATGTGTTTGTCGTCTATTTTTTTTTATTACTGACTGGGTTGGTGATGTCGGGTATCTGATAGACGCCTGACCTCACCAACCCCAGGGCTTGATGCCAGGTGACATTACACATCTGGTATTAACCCCAAATATTACCCCGTTTGCCACCGCACCAGGGCGCGGGATGAGCTGGGGCGAAGCACCAGGATTGGCGCATCTAATGGATGCGCCACTTCTGGGGCGGCTGCGGCCTGCTATTTTTAGGCTGGGGAGATTCCAATAACCATGGACCTCCCTAGTCTGAGAATATCAGGCCCCAGCTGTCTGCTTTACCTTGGCTGGTGATCCAATTTTGGGGGACCCCTACGTGTTTTTTTTTTTAATTATTTATTTAATTTAAAATAACAGCGTGGGGTGCCCTCAGTTTTGGATTACCAGCCAAGGTGAGGTTGCCAGCTGTGGTCTGCAGGCTGCAGCCGTCTGCTTTACCCTAGCTGGCTACAAAACTAGGGGGAACCCTATGTCATTTTTTTTTCATTTTTTTGGCTAAATACAAAGCTAAGCACCCCTTAGTGCCACATGAAAGGTACCAAAGGGTGTTCCACTTTTTCTCCATTTTTTTCTCCACTTTCTCTCCACTTTTTCTCCACTTTTTCTCCATTTTTTTCTCCACTTTTTCTCCACTTTTTCTCCACTTTTTCTCCACTTTTTCTCCACTTTTTCTCCTCTTAATCTCCACTTTTTCTCCTCTTATGCTCCACTTTTTCTCCACTTTTTCTCCACTTTTTCTCCACTTTTTTCTCCACTTTTTCTCCTCTTATGCTCCACTTTTTCTCCACTTTTTCTCCACTTTTTCTCCTCTTATGCTCCACTTTTTCTCCACTTTTTCTCCACGTTCTCTCCACTTTTTTCTCCACTTTTTCTCCTCTTAATCTCCACTTTTTCTCCTCTTATGCTCCACTTTTTCTCCACTTTTTCTCCACTTTTTCTCCACTTTTTTCTCCACTTTTTCTCCTCTTATGCTCCACTTTTTCTCCACTTTTTCTCCACTTTTTCTCCTCTTATGCTCCACTTTTTCTCCACTTTTTCTCCACGTTCTCTCCACTTTTTTCTCCACTTTTTCTCCTCTTATGCTCCACTTTTTCTCCACTTTTTCTCCACTTTTTCTCCACTTTTTCTCCACTTATGCTCCACTTTTTCTCCACTTTTTCTCCACTTTTTCTCCACTTTTTTCTCCACTTTTTCTCCTCTTATGCTCCACTTTTTCTCCACTTTTTCTCCACTTTTTCTCCTCTTATGCTCCACTTTTTCTCCACTTTTTCTCCACTTTTTCTCCACGTTTTCTCCACTTTTTTCTCCACTTTTTCTCCTCTTATGCTCCACTTTTTCTCCACTTTTTCTCCACTTTTACTCCACTTTTTCTCCTCTTATGCTCCACTTTTTCTCCACTTTTTCTCCACGTTCTCTCCACTTTTTTCTCCACTTTTTCTCCTCTTATGCTCCACTTTTTCTCCACTTTTTCTCCACTTTTTCTCCACTTTTTCTCCACTTATGCTCCACTTTTTCTCCACTTTTTCTCCACTTTTTCTCCACTTTTTTCTCCACTTTTTCTCCTCTTATGCTCCACTTTTTCTCCACTTTTTCTCCACTTTTTCTCCTCTTATGCTCCACTTTTTCTCCACTTTTTCTCCACTTTTTCTCCACGTTTTCTCCACTTTTTTCTCCACTATTTCTCCTCTTATGCTCCACTTTTTCTCCACTTTTTCTCCACTTTTTCTCCACTTTTTCTCCTCTTATGCTCCACTTTTTCTCCACTTTTTTCTCCACTTTTTTCTCCACTTTTTCTCCTCTTAATCTCCACTTTTTCTCCACTTTTTCTCCACTTTTTCTCCACTTTTTCTCCACTTTTTTCTCCACTTTTTCTCCACTTTTTCTCCTCTTATGTTCCACTTATTCTCCACTTTTTCTCCACTTTTTCTCCACTTTTTCTCCTCTTATGTTCCACTTATTCTCCACTTTTTCTCCACTTTTTCTCCACTTTTTCTCCTCTTATGCTCCACTTTTTCTCCACTTTTTCTCCACTTTTTCTCCACTTTTTCTCCTCTTATGCTCCACTTTTTCTCCACTTTTTCTTCACTTTTTTCTCCACTTTTTCTCCTCTTATGCTCCACTTTTTCTCCACTTTTTCTCCACTTTTTCTCCTCTTATGCTCCACTTTTTCTCCACTTTTTCTCCACGTTCTCTCCACTTTTTTCTCCACTTTTTCTCCTCTTATGCTCCACTTTTTCTCCACTTTTTCTCCACTTTTTCTCCACTTTTTCTCCACTTTTTCTCCTCTTATGCTCCACTTTTTCTCCACTTTTTCTTCACTTTTTTCTCCACTTTTTCTCCTCTTATGCTCCACTTTTTCTCCACTTTTTCTCCACTTTTTCTCCACTTTTTCTCCTCTTAATCTCCACTTTTTCTCCTCTTATGCTCCACTTTTTCTCCACTTTTTTCTCCACTTTTTCTCCACTTTTTCTCCTCTTATGCTCCACTTTTTCTCCACTTTTTTCTCCACTTTTTCTCCTCTTATGCTCCACTTTTTCTCCACTTTTTTCTCCACTTTTTTCTCCACTTTTTCTCCTCTTAATCTCCACTTTTTCTCCACTTTTTCTCCACTTTTTCTCCACTTTTTTGTCCACTTTTTCTCCACTTTTTCTCCTCTTATGCTCCACTTTTTCTCCACTTTTTCTCCACTTTTTCTCCTCTTATGCTCCACTTTTTCTCCACTTTTTCTTCACTTTTTTCTCCACTTTTTCTCCTCTTATGCTCCACTTTTTCTCCACTTTTTCTCCACTTTTTCTCCACTTTTTCTCCTCTTATGCTCCACTTTTTCTCCACTTTTTCTCCACTTTTTCTCCACTTTTTCTCCTCTTATGCTCCACTTTTTCTCCACTTTTTCTTCACTTTTTTCTCCACTTTTTCTCCTCTTATGCTCCACTTTTTCTCCACTTTTTCTCCACTTTTTCTCCTCTTATGCTCCACTTTTTCTCCACTTTTTCTCCACGTTCTCTCCACTTTTTTCTCCACTTTTTCTCCTCTTATGCTCCACTTTTTCTCCACTTTTTCTCCACTTTTTCTCCACTTTTTCTCCACTTTTTCTCCTCTTATGCTCCACTTTTTCTCCACTTTTTCTTCACTTTTTTCTCCACTTTTTCTCCTCTTATGCTCCACTTTTTCTCCACTTTTTCTCCACTTTTTCTCCACTTTTTCTCCTCTTAATCTCCACTTTTTCTCCTCTTATGCTCCACTTTTTCTCCACTTTTTTCTCCACTTTTTCTCCACTTTTTCTCCTCTTATGCTCCACTTTTTCTCCACTTTTTTCTCCACTTTTTCTCCACTTTTTCTCCTCTTATGCTCCACTTTTTCTCCACTTTTTTCTCCACTTTTTTCTCCACTTTTTCTCCTCTTAATCTCCACTTTTTCTCCACTTTTTCTCCACTTTTTCTCCACTTTTTTGTCCACTTTTTCTCCACTTTTTCTCCTCTTATGCTCCACTTTTTCTCCACTTTTTCTCCACTTTTTTGTCCACTTTTTCTCCACTTTTTCTCCTCTTATGCTCCACTTTTTCTCCACTTTTTCTCCACTTTTTCTCCTCTTATGCTCCACTTTTTCTCCACTTTTTCTTCACTTTTTTCTCCACTTTTTCTCCTCTTATGCTCCACTTTTTCTCCACTTTTTCTCCACTTTTTCTCCACTTTTTCTCCTCTTATGCTCCACTTTTTCTCCACTTTTTCTCCACTTTTTCTCCACTTTTTCTCCTCTTATGCTCCACTTTTTCTCCACTTTTTCTTCACTTTTTTCTCCACTTTTTCTCCTCTTATGCTCCACTTTTTCTCCACTTTTTCTCCACTTTTTCTCCTCTTATGCTCCACTTTTTCTCCACTTTTTCTCCACGTTCTCTCCACTTTTTTCTCCACTTTTTCTCCTCTTATGCTCCACTTTTTCTCCACTTTTTCTCCACTTTTTCTCCACTTTTTCTCCACTTTTTCTCCTCTTATGCTCCACTTTTTCTCCACTTTTTCTTCACTTTTTTCTCCACTTTTTCTCCTCTTATGCTCCACTTTTTCTCCACTTTTTCTCCACTTTTTCTCCACTTTTTCTCCTCTTAATCTCCACTTTTTCTCCTCTTATGCTCCACTTTTTCTCCACTTTTTTCTCCACTTTTTCTCCACTTTTTCTCCTCTTATGCTCCACTTTTTCTCCACTTTTTTCTCCACTTTTTCTCCACTTTTTCTCCTCTTATGCTCCACTTTTTCTCCACTTTTTCTCCACTTTTTCTCCTCTTATGCTCCACTTTTTCTCCACTTTTTCTTCACTTTTTTCTCCACTTTTTCTCCTCTTATGCTCCACTTTTTCTCCACTTTTTCTCCACTTTTTCTCCACTTTTTCTCCTCTTAATCTCCACTTTTTCTCCTCTTATGCTCCACTTTTTCTCCACTTTTTTCTCCACTTTTTCTCCACTTTTTCTCCTCTTATGCTCCACTTTTTCTCCACTTTTTTCTCCACTTTTTCTCCACTTTTTCTCCTCTTAATCTCCACTTTTTCTCCTCTTATGCTCCACTTTTTCTCCACTTTTTTCTCCACTTTTTCTCCACTTTTTCTCCTCTTATGCTCCACTTTTTCTCCACTTTTTTCTCCACTTTTTTCTCCACTTTTTCTCCTCTTAATCTCCACTTTTTCTCCACTTTTTCTCCACTTTTTCTCCACTTTTTCTCCACTTTTTTCTCCACTTTTTCTCCACTTTTTCTCCTCTTATGTTCCACTTATTCTCCACTTTTTCTCCACTTTTTCTCTACTTTTTCTATGGTCGGTCTACCCATTAGCTCTGCCATGCATAGTGTAGCTCTACACCTACTGCACATGTTACTTTATGATTGACATCTCTTTCGTACCAGAGCTGTCTAAGTCTACTCTGACCCCATATTTGTCATTACTATATTGTCCTTGTACTGTATTATGACATTTGTATCATGTGTTTCATTTCTTGCTGTGTTGCAATTTTTTTGCTGCATCCCAATTGTACCTCTACATTGTTCGAGTTTATGTTATTGTTCTCTCACTCTTATGTGATACTGATTATTGTCATTTTTCATGATTACATGCAGATAAGTCCAATCTGACGAAGGCTCAGGCCGAAACGTCATTTGTAACTTGTTTTGGACAAAAACATATATGCTTATGAAAAAAAAATTTTCTTAATACGGACCAATAAAGAGTGATTTTGCATTACTATCCATTGTGACTTACTGACTTAGTCTGGGAGATATAGAGTGCCGAGGTTACTCACTAATTTTATCTATTATTACCTCTGAGCACCTATATACCAGTGAGCAGAGCTTCCTCTACAGTAGTTCTCCTGATTAGGCATGCCCTTACCTCATGAGCAGGGCATTGCAGCTTTGGTAGCAACCATTACGACATGGACTCTGCTGCTGTGGACCCGGGGAGAGTGAGTGCAGATTCATTGCACCCACACTCCTCACATGAAGGGTCCGCACTCCTAGAAAATGGGGGATACGTTCCCTGAGTGTCTCCCCCCCATATTCTAGACGGTCCAGAGTCGTCGTGGGACCCCTTTATTTTTTTTCTTACAATAAATTGGTGAAAGAGGAAATGTTTTGGGGACTGTTTTTTCAAATAAATTTCTTTTGTCGATTTTTTGTTTTTGTTAGTACTGACAGTTTATGATGTTGGGTATCTAATAGACGCCATGACATCACAAACTGCTGGGCTTGATCTCAGGTGACTTTACAGCTAGTATCAACCCGATTTATTACCCCGTTTGCCACTGCACCAGGGCACGGGATGAGCTGGGGTGAAGCGCCAGGATTGGCGCATCTAGTGGATGCGCCACGTCTGGGGTGCCTGCGGCCTGCTATTTTTAGGCTGTGAAGGCCCAATAACTATGGACCTTCCCACCCTGAGAATACCAGACCACAGCTGTCCGCTTTACCTTGGCTGGTGATCCAATTTGGGGGGTCCCCTACTTTTATTGTGTAATTATTAATATTTATAAAATAATTATAAAAAAGAGCCTGAGGGGACCTCCACATTGGATCCCCAACCACGGTAAAGCTGCCAGCTGTGGTTTTCAGGCTACAGCCGTCTGCTTTACCCTAGCTGGCTATCAAAAATGGGGGGACCCAACGTAATTTTTTTTTTTTAACTATTTTTTAAATAGAAAAAATTAATGGGCTTCCCTGTATTTTGATTGCCAACCAAGGTAACGGCAGGCAGATGGGGGTGGCAACCCATAGCTGTCTGCTTTATCTGCGCTGAGAATCAAAAATACCGCGGAGCGCTACGTCATTTTTTTAAAGATTTATTTTTACAGCACTGTGATGTCCAGCAATCAAAATACAGGGAAGCCCATTTTATTTTTAGTTATTTAAATAAATAATTAAAAAAAATATATGTTAGCTCCCACTGCATTTTTTGTATTGCTAGCTAAGGGTAATCCAAGCAGCTACTGGCTGCTAACCCCCACTGCTTGGTGTTACCTTCACTGGCAATGGAAAATCCAGGGAAGCATTTTTTTTTTTTTTTGCCAAAAAGCTACAAAAAAAGGACGTGAGCTTCGCCATATTTTTGTATGCTAGCCAGGTATAGCAGGCAGGTGCTGGAAGAGTTGGATACAGCGCCAGAAGATGGCGCTTCTATGAAAATGCCATTTTCTGAGGCGGCTGCAGACTGCAAATCGCAGCAGTGGGGCCCAGAAAGCTCAGGCCAACCTGTGCTGCGGATTCCAATCCCCAGCTGCCTAGTTGTACCTGGCTGGACACAAAAATGGGGCAAAGCCTACGTCATTTGTTTTCTAATTATTTCATGAAATTCATGAAATAATAAAAAAAGGGCTTCCCTTTATTTTTGGTTCCCAGCCGGGTACAAATAGGCAACTGGGGGTTGGGGGCAGCCGTACCTGCCTGCTGTACCTGGCTAGCATACAAAAATATGGCGAAGCCACATAATTTTTTCAGGGGGCAAAAAACTTCTGCATACAGTCCTGGATGGAGTATGCTGAGCCTTGTAGTTCTGCAGCTGCTGTCTGTCTGTATGGAGAAGAGCAGACAGCAGCTGCAGAACTACAAGGCTCAGCATACTCCATCCAGGACTGCATGCAGAAGTTTTTTGCCCACCAAAAAAATGACGTGGGCTTCGCCATATTTTTGTATGCTAGCCAGGTACAGCTGGCAGCCACGGGCTGCCTCCAACCCCCAGTTGCCTATTTGTACCCGGCTGGCAACCAAAAATATAGGGAAGCCCGTTTTTTTTAATTATTTCACTTATTTCATGAAATAATTAAAAAACAAATGACGTGGGCTTCGCCCTATTTTTGTGTCCAGCCGGGTACAACTAGGCAGCTGGGGATTGGAATCCGCAGCACAGGTTAGCCCGAGGTTTGTGGGCGCCTCTGCTGCGGATTTCAGTCCGCAGCCGTCCCAGAAAATGGCGCTCTCATAGAAGCGCCATCATCTGGCGCTGTATCCAACTCTTCCAACAGCCCTGGAGCCGGGTGGCTTGTTGGGTAATCATGAGTTAATACTGGCTTTGTTTTACCAGCCAGTATTAAGCCAGAGATTCTTAATGTCAGGCACGTTTGACCCGGCCATTAAGAATCTCCAATAAAGGGTTAAAAAAAGACACCACACAGAGAAAAAATACTTTAATAGAAATAAATACACAGACACATTAGAGACTCCATCTTTATTACCCCTGTCAGCCCTCCACGATCCTGCTCTTCTGTCTTCTTTCTTTCTAGTGTAGTAGTAGTGACGATTGTAGTGAGGGGCATCACTTGGGGCTGGGGAACCTCCATCCTAACTACAATGCTCACTACAATCGGGAAGCAGCGTGCAGCCTTCACTCCGTGAGTGATCACTGCTGGCTGCTAGCGGTAACAGCGGTAACGCTGACAGACGCGTTACCATAGCAACGGTGCTCCCGGAGCCGCGGTTAGCGGTGACGTCACCGCTAACTGCGTTGCTATGGCAACGGTGATCTCCGTTAATGACCGGCTGTGTCAGCCGGTCCCTAACGGAACGGGGAGTCGACCGTGTGCTAGAGCATGTCGCCGGTACACGGCGATACACATATGTGCACCGTGTACCGGAGAGATGCACTCGCAGGTCCTACATGACGTGTCATAGTCATGTGACCAGTCTGTAGCCAATGAGATAATAGCCACGTGACTGGTCACATGGCTATTTTGACGTCACGATAGGTCCTGCTTCTCTGCTGGCAGTGCAGGTCACCGGGAGGATTCAGCGATCATCGGATGGAATAGCGGCAGGAGACAGAGTGCAGAAGGGATCGCGAGGACCGGTAAGTGTTATGGCAATGTTTATTAACTGTTTGTGTACATTTATAATGCATTTTTATGTGTTTGTGATTGCCTCCCATTATAGCCTATTGGTTCTAGTTCGGTTCGTCGAACGTTCGACGAGCCGAACTCGAGCCAGACCCCCCGTTCGGCGAACCGCCTCGAGCCGAACCGGGACCGGTTCGCTCATCTCTACACATGAGCGCCTTCTTGCTGCACTACCTACAACATAACCCTCGGATTGTACGAATTCAAAGTAATCCTGACTACTGGGTTGCCACACTGTTAGATCCCCGGTACAAGACAAAATTTGGCAAAATAATTCCTGCCATAGAAATAGACGCACGTATACAGGAGTATCTGCAGAAGGTGGTACGCAATCTTAGATCTGCTTTTCCACTAAACACCAGTGCTGCACAGAGTGAATCTCAACGCTTTGTCATGGATAGGAGGAAATGGTCTTTTACTTGTCCACATCTGAGGGACCGAGGGCTGGCTGCTGTGCTGAGATGGCGTTGAGTACGGTGTCCCTGCAGAGTTGCACTTTTGGTCATATACCAAAATGAGTTGAAAAAGGACAGATGCTGGTGGAAAGGGGAACAGGTGTGTTGGAAAGGGGAAAAAAGTTTTTGTCCGTGGATTTGGTGGTTAAGCAACAGTAACATTTGCTGAAGAAACACCATCTGTTACAGTGGGACTGGCAGATTTGGATAAGGTAGTATATACTATGTTACCACTATATACCGAAAATTATTAAGAAAAGAAAGAGAAAGGTATATATCCCCATCAGCAGTCAGTGTCCACCGTGCTCCCAGATGGAAAAGGAGAGGTTGGCAACTGGAAGGTTTGGTGGAGGATACACAGCTGTGTGGCTATGAAACTAATAGTAGCCTGAACCGAGTTAGACGCCACTCGGATCTGGAGACTGGGAGCCCTGTTTGCGTCACAGGGTCCACATGCCCACCCAGCCCAGGAACTCCCTGTTAACAACACAGGGGCCATGGAGTACGCTGAACGTGTGCGTAGGGGCCACACCTGTGGACAGCAGGTGCATCAGCAGCAGCAGGCCTGTTAATGCCACTGGGCTGCACAAGCAGGACTGGTAGGACAGGAGCTGGTCTTAACCGTTCTGCGTTACCAACTGTGGTGGTGGCCTGCATCGACACCCTATCCCTGCCTACCTCTGGCCTTAAGCCGCAATGGGTTCAACACATGGAGGTGTGCTCTTTCGGAGCATAATAGAAGACTGCGCACCTCCTTGTTGGCTCCAGCCCCTTTTATAACCTGGGTCCGCCCCAAACCAGGGTGAACCACAATGCACCTCCTGGAGACAAAAGCAGAGTGACACGTCATGAGTGGCATAACTAGCGTCCTATTTGGAACCGCAACTTCAATGATGACCTCATGGCTGCCATGACCCAAACACCTCACCAGTCATCGTCTGACCATCAATAATGCGGTGACAAGTCATAGGGGCGGGCCTCTGCAAGCCATTTGGGAGTGGCCTGGCCACATCGTCAGGACACCTGATGCCCTGTGGTCTATATGGGACCCCTACATCAGGGGCAGGGCCAAAGAGTTCATTACCGGACATAGTCTCTGATGCAGTAAGTGCCTGAGCATGCTCAGTAGCATGAAATACAGTGTCTGAAAAAAAGACTATCAGCTTTATGGTGTCTAGGCACAACACAGGACCTAGACCCGGCACGGAGTGCAAGTACCTGTGCAAAGAGGCTTTTCGCACTAAGTGTGGGAGCATGCGCTGTATCCCGAAATGAAGACTTAGCCTCAGCAATGGCACAGTCAGGCTGAGCATACTCACTAGGCGAAACACTGTAGTTAGGCTGCGGCTGGGGTAAATCGCACACGCATGCGCACTAGCTGCCTCTCCACACTTAGACGTGGAGGAGAAGAAAGCCACCTGGACAACCCAAGGCACAGCCCTAAATGGCAGCTGACGCCTGGGCGCAAATGAAACCGCAGCAGGCTTCGGGTTACAGGTTTTGTAACAACAAATACCATTCAAAAGAACAGGTGTCCTTCTTCCCATGGATAATCTGATATGATCCTTTTTTTCACGGACACAACCATCGCTAACAAATGTAGATGAGGCCAAAACAGCAGCTGCTTCAATGGATCTGAAGTGCTCCATAAAGTGGCCTCTCCTCCACCCCAATTTCAAGATCCCAAATACTCCATTCCTCTGTGGTGTCAATCCAATCGCACTTGCTTCCTAACAGCTCTCAAGTTTCCACCAGCCCTGCTGAGTATGGGGTAACAGAGATGGTTGAGTTTGCATAGCTGTTCAGTCGCACTATAGCCTGGGAATCAGAGGTCTGCTCCAAAGCTGCAATGAGTACAGACAAGGAAGTTATTATTATTTTTATTATTATTGATTTATAGAGCACCATTGATTCCATGGTGCTGTACATGAGAAGGGGGTTACATACAGAATACATATACAACTAACTATAGACAGACTGGTACAGAGGGAAGAGGGCCCTGCCCTTGCGGGATTACATTCTAAAGGATTTTTGGGAGGAGACAGTAGGAGTGGTGTAGGTTGAGCATCAGGTACGTACGGTGGTGGTGTCATTGAAGGTTATAGTCATTTCTGAACAGATGAGTTTTCAGATTCAGTTTGAAGCTTGCGGGTGTAGCAGGTAATCTGACGTGTTGAGGTAGCGAGTTCCATGAGACAGGGGAAATGATCTGCGCAGATGGCCAGAAGCTCTGTGAGTGGGATCCAGGCCCCGATGAAGAAGGTGCTGAGCCTAATCTACACCCTCATTTCCAAAAAGTAAATCCTCCTGGTGGAGACAATGGGGAACATGATGAGGAGCACAGATACCTGATTGGAATGACAACTTTACTATTCGGTCAGGGCAGGAAGAGGTTGTCTCGGAGGACTCAGGACGAGGGGAATGAAAACACACAGGGTTATTGATGAGGTTGGAGACCACACTTACTGTCAAACCAAAGTCAGCCAGTCGATGAGGTCAGCAGAGGAGGTGGAGGAGGATGCTACTGACGACGAGGTTACGTTGCGTCTTCCTGGCCAGAGACAAAGTACTGGAAGCACGTCAACAACTGAATCCTGGACCACAACTTTGACTCTGAGCAGAAGTCATGTTGGCTATGCAGGTCGCATGGGCTGTAAGCCTTGCCTAGCCTGTGAATTTTTGGACATCGCAAAGGATCACCCAAGTCATGGAATCTGTAAGATTTGTCAACAATCTGTAAGTAGAAGGCAAAAACTCACACCTTTGAGTAGTTCCTCCATGAAGTGTCACATGGATATGAATTGATAGCGTGAATGTGTATTACTCAGCTTTAGCCACTGTCAATGCAACATGCTTATTTGCCATTGCATGCATTGTTGCAGACTACACACAAGGGGCTGCTGTTTTTTTGGATCTGCCTTTGTTTGGTCACTATAGCAATATCAAATTGCTCTTCGGATGTGGACTTGGAGATGCTGTCTATGAACAGAAGGAAAAGCTAAAGGTGTGTGTTACAACAAGGAGCCACCGCGGAAACACTTCGTTCAATTGTGAGGGGAGTCATGTTGTACTTTGATGATGAGCCCCGTAATGCCAGTGAGAAGCATCCTGTGCCACAGACCAACATTCTTACAGTGCCGTCTATACTGTTTACCGTGAGAGGAGCGTAAAGTCTGTATTTCTCGAAACTGGACATCAGAGTACCCGGGTACGGTAGGCTGTGCCCAGACAATAATGCAGGCATGCAACACTTTGTTTTATTAGCAAAACACATATCTGTTCTGGGTAGGCCGACTATATAGACAATAAGACTTGCTGCCTCTGCACTGTCAAATTGTCACGTACAGTTTAAATCATAGAGGGACAGCAACACATGTTTGCATTGACTGTTGCTTTTCAAGATTTCCATTACTGTGTTGCAGAGCTGTGTGGTTGGCATTCACACTGTTATCATCTGCATTATCTGTGAGGCTTCAGCTAACAAGGGTATTCAGGGGGGGTAATGTGTTTTGACTATGTTTAGGTAGATAACTTGGAAGCTCTTGTGATGCGCCACTGGCAAGTCGTGTTCAAACACACACACACACACGCACAAACACACAATTACTGCTACACAGAGGGATTAGCAGGTAGTAGGCAACAGAATAGATTGTTCAATTATTTAAATTGTATGCATGGTTCTTATTGTTTGTTTTGGTAAAGTTAAACAATCATTTATCAACCCAACTGCCTAGAGTCCTTTTCCTGTTGCCTGGTTTTGCTGCATACTGGGGAGCCCACCCTGTACACGACTTAAAATGAAGCATAAGTCGCAATGTGAATTTCACTGTGCTACAATGCGGCCTAGCGTGCCTGTGCAACCACCGCCTGCCCCATCAAGTGCATCTGTGTGCTCTTCATCCTCTGTGACTGTGGGGACAGCAGTCACACATGGTTTTTCACACTGAACTTCCACTCCTTTACCTGCAACAGGGATTGTGATTGGCAGGTCATCACTTGTTTTGGAAGTGGAAACAGAAGGTATTGTTGAGCTGTCAGACATCGAGAGAACCATCATTGGATGCAGGCTACATTATATCCACGCCTGCACCTTCGTCACAGATTGGCTGGACTACCTGCAGTTAATAATTGCATTCCAGAAATGGAAAGGAGTGTAGAATGCACATGTGTTGTACCTTGCTTGGCAGCAAAGGAACACTAACTTAGTATTCCAGACAATTTTAGGATGGCAGAAAAAGAGTCAGCTCTTTGGGCAAATTAAATAGCGTGGCAAAAGTGGACAGATGGGTACAGTGGCCGTGTTCTGTGGGTACCAGGACAGTAAAAGAAGCCTCACTTTCTATCCCTCCTAATGATCAAATGCAGCAAGGAATTCCCTGAGTTTGCTATAAAATTAGCATAGCTAAATGTGCATGAGGGTAGAATACAGAGGTGCTTGAGATTGCTTGGCACAAGTGGCACAATAAAGGAGTCCAACAGCCACTTTTTGTATGCCACTAAATGGCAGTATTTTTTGCTATCATTATAGCTTATTAAAAACAGAGCAGGAGGGTGTCCTGCACAGGTGCTTGAAATAGCTTGGCACCAGTGGGGCACTAATGGAATACAACAGCCAGTTCTATGATGCCACTAAATGGCAGTATTTTTGCTATCATTATAGCTTATTAAAAACAGAGCAGGAGGGTGTCCTGCACAGGTGCTAGAAATAGCTTGGCACCAGTGGGGCACTAATGGAATACAACAGCCAGTTCTATGATGCCACTAAATGGCAGTATTTTTTGCTATCATTATAGCTTATTAAAAACAGAGCAGGAGGGTGTCCTGCACAGGTGCTTGAAATAGCTTGGCACCAGTGGGGCACTAATGGAATACAACAGCCAGTTCTATGATGCCACTAAATGGCAGTATTTTTGCTATCATTCTAGCTTATTAAAAACAGAGCAGGAGGGTGTCCTGCACAGGTGCTAGAAATAGCTTGGCACCAGTGGGGCACTAATGGAATACAACAGCCAGTTCTATGATGCCACTAAATGGCAGTATTTTTTGCTATCATTATAGCTTATTAAAAACAGAGCAGGAGGGTGTCCTGCACAGGTGCTTGAAATAGCTTGGCACCAGTGGGGCACTAATGGAATACAACAGCCAGTTCTATGATGCCACTAAATGGCAGTATTTTTGCTATCATTATAGCTTATTAAAAACAGAGCAGGAGGGTGTCCTGCACAGGTGCTAGAAATAGCTTGGCACCAGTGGGGCACTAATGGAATACAACAGCCAGTTCTATGATGCCACTAAATGGCAGTATTTTTGCTATCATTATAGCTTATTAAAAACAGAGCAGGAGGGTGTCCTGCACAGGTGCTTGAAATAGCTTGGCACCAGTGGGGCACTAATGGAATACAACAGCCAGTTCTATGATGCCACTAAATGGCAGTATTTTTGCTATCATTATAGCTTATTAAAAACAGAGCAGGAGGGTGTCCTGCACAGGTGCTAGAAATAGCTTGGCACCAGTGGGGCACTAATGGAATACAACAGCCAGTTCTATGATGCCACTAAATGGCAGTATTTTTTGCTATCATTATAGCTTATTAAAAACAGAGCAGGAGGGTGTCCTGCACAGGTACTAGAAATAGCTTGGCACCAGTGGGGCACTAATGGAATACAACAGCCAGTTCTATGATGCCACTAAATGGCAGTATTTTTTGCTATCATTATAGCTTATTAAAAACAGAGCAGGAGGGTGTCCTGCACAGGTGCTAGAAATAGCTTGGCACCAGTGGGGCACTAATGGAATACAACAGCCAGTTCTATGATGCCACTAAATGGCAGTATTTTTTGCTATCATTATAGCTTATTAAAAACAGAGCAGGAGGGTGTCCTGCATAGGTGCTAGAAATAGCTTGGCACCAGTGGGGCACTAATGGAATACAACAGCCAGTTCTATGATGCCACTAAATGGCAGTATTTTTTGCTATCATTATAGCTTATTAAAAACAGAGCAGGAGGGTGTCCTGCACAGGTGCTAGAAATAGCTTGGCACCAGTGGGGCACTAATGGAATACAACAGCCAGTTCTATGATGCCACTAAATGGCAGTATTTTTTGCTATCATTATAGCTTATTAAAAACAGAGCAGGAAGGTGTCCTGCACAGGTACTAGAAATAGCTTGGCACCAGTGGGGCACTAATGGAATACAACACCCAGTTCTATGATGCCACTAAATGGCAGTATTTTTTTCTATCATTATAGCTTATTAAAAACAGAGCATGAGGGTGTCCTGCACAGGTGCTAGAAATAGCTTGGCACCAGTGGGGCACTAATGGAATACAACAGCCAGTTATATGATGCCACTAAATGGCAGTATTTTTTGCTATCATTATAGCTTATTAAAAACAGAGCAGGAGGGTGTCCTGCACAGGTGCTAGAAATAGCTTGGCACCAGTGGGGCACTAATGGAATACAACAGCCAGTTCTATGATGCCACTAAATGGCAGTATTTTTTGCTATCATTATAGCTTATTAAAAACAGAGCAGGAGGGTGTCCTGCACAGGTGCTAGAAATAGCTTAGCACCAGTGGGGCAATAATGGAATACAACAGCCAGTTCTATGATGCCACTAAATGGCAGTATTTTTTGCTATCATTATAGGTTATTAAAAACAGAGCATGAGGGTGTCCTGCACAGGTGCTAGAAATAGCTTGGCACCAGTGGGGCACTAATGGAATACAACAGCCAGTTCTATGATGCCACTAAATGGCAGTATTTTTTGCTATCATTATAGCTTATTAAAAACAGAGCAGGAGGGTGTCCTGCACAGGTGCTAGAAATAGCTTGGCACCAGTGGGGCACTAATGGAGTACAACAGCCACTTCTTGTATGCCACTAAGCTTACTCAATTTTTGGTATTATAACGTCTTAGTAAATAACAAGGAGTTTGAGTGTGCAATGCAGGCAGAGGTGCTGCAAATATCTTTGCACTAGTGGGACTATACAGAAGTCCAATAGCCACGTTTAGGATGCCACTAGGTTCAATCAGTGTTTGCTAGTATAATGGCTTAGTAACAATGAGTTTGAGTGTGCAATGCAGGCAGAGGTGCTGCAAATATCTTTGCACTAGTGGGACTATACAGAAGTCCAATAGCCACGTTTAGGATGCCACTAGGTTCACTCAGTGTTTGCTAGTATAATGGCTTAGCTACAATGAGTTTGAGTGTGCAATGCAGGCAGACGTGCTGCAAATATCTTTGCACTACTGGGGCAATACAGCAGTCCAACAGCCATGTTAAGGATGACACTAAGTTCACTCAGTGTTTGCTAGTATAATGGCTTAGTAACAATGAGTTGAAGTGTGCAATGCAGGCAGAGGTGCTGCAAATATCTTTGCACTAGTGGGACTATACAGAAGTCCAATAGCCACGTTTAGGATGCCACTAGGTTCACTCAGTGTTTGCTAGTATAATGGCTTAGCTACAATGAGTTTGAGTGTGCAATGCAGGCAGACGTGCTGCAAATATCTTTGCACTACTGGGGCAATACAGCAGTCCAACAGCCACGTTAAGGATGCCACTAAGTACACTCAGTGTTTGCTAGTATAATGGCTTAGTAACAATGAGTTTGAGTGTGCAAAGGGCAGGAGGGTACAGTGCCAGGGTTGTGGGTCTCTGGGTAGAGGAAAGGAAGCCTGCCTTTCTATCCCTCCTAATGGGGAAATGCAGCGAGGAAATCCCTGACCTTAGCTACACAGACGCTGTCTCTGTTTTCAGGACCTGTCACCTATGGCTCTGACCCTGCCGGTATGAGCCCTTAAAAGGACTGATAGAAAGTGCTATCCCTATGCTGTACAGCACTGTGTATGGAGCGTATACAGCAGTATCGGCGATAGGAGCTGCGCCAGTGATGTCTGACACCAAGGACGCAGAAGGCAGATAATGGCGTGCTGGAGGAAAATGTCCGGTTTTATAATGCAGGGACATGTGACATGGACATCCTATCACACATGCCGTTGCTTCTCTGGCTAAAAGTCCACTTAGCTGTGTGTGTCTGGGATTGGCTGACATGCTGGCCCTCCCCACTACACACGCGCGCGCGCGCGCGCGCTTAGGGAAGGAAGACAAGGAAAAAAAAAATAAATGGCGATCGCCATTATCCAAACAGCAGTGATCTGAATGCGCTGTTCCCGCACACTATACACTGAAATGTCATAATAGTGTGAGTCACAAAGTGACTTACACTATTTACAGCGGAAAGCCAGCTAGGAATTAGCTGGGTTTTTTTGCTGCTAGAACCGTTCTCGAACGTATCTAGAACTATCGAGCTTTTGCAAAAAGCTCGAGTTCTAGTTCGATCTAGAACAGCCCCCAAAATCACTCGAGCCTCGAACTGGAGAACCTCGAACCACGCTCAACTCTAGTGCTTAGCTTTGTATTTAGCCAAAAAAATGAAAAAAAAAATGACGTAGGGTTCCCCCTAGTTTTGTAGCCAGCTAGGGTAAAGCAGATGGCTGCAGCCTGCAGACCACAGCTGGCAACCTCACCTTGGCTGGTAATCCAAAACTGAGGGCACCCCACGCTGTTATTTTAAATTAAATAAATAATTAAAAAAAAAAAAACACATAGGGGTCCCCCCAAAATTGGATCACCAGCCAAGGTAAAGCAGAGAGCTGGGGTCTGATATTCTCAGACTATGGAGGTCCATGGTTATTTCACTCTCCCCAGCCTAAAAATAGCAGGCCGCAGCCGCCCCAGAAGTGGCGCATTCATTAGATGCGCCAATCCTGGTGCTTCACCCCAGCTCATCCCGTGCCCTGGTGGGGTGGCAAACGGGGTAATATATGGGTTTAATACCAGATGTGTAATGTCACCTGGCATCAAGCCCTGGGGTTGGTGAGGTCAGGCGTCTATCACATACCCGACATCACCAACCCAGTCAGTAATAAAAAAAAATAGACGACAAACACATTTTTATTTGAAAAAACACTCCCCAAAACATTCCCTCTTTAACCAATTTATTAGAAAGAAAAACAAATCCAGGTCTGGTGTAATCCAAGGGGTTGCCATGACGATCCACACTGTCCCAGTCAATGAAGAGCAGAATGTTCCCCATTGGCTGGGAGAGCAATGCAGTGACCTGAGCTAACATCAATGGGTCAGCCCAGGTCACTGCAGGGCATGACAAGTGCTGCTGTCAGCGAGGTACATTACCTGCGCTGATCTCCAGCACACTGACAGCACCTGTCACTGAGTTCAATGACCGCCACCTTCACAGCCAAGTATCGCGAGAGGCCCGTGACGTCACCGCTAGTCAGTGTCGGGTCGAAAGCGAGAGAAGGTGATGTGACAAGTGGCGGCCATGGAGGACAGTGACAGCGCTGAGGTCGGGATGGCGGGACTTCATCACCGCAGGTAAACCGAGCGGGACCATGTGTGCAGAGTGTGTGTGCAGAGTGTGTGTGCAGTGTGTGTGTGTGTGTGTGTGTGTGTGTGTGTGTGTATGTGTGTACATGCCGCGGGCAGGAGGGGGCGGAGCGAGCTGAGCGGGGAAGTGTGGGCTTCCTGCACGTAACTAGGATAAACATCGGGTTACTAACCAAAGCGCTTTGGTTGGATACCCGATGTTTATCTTGGTTACCAGCTTGTGGCAGGCTGCCAGCGATGGCTCCTGCACACTGTAGCTGTAAAAAGCTTTGCTTTTTGCTGCTAGAACAGTTCTCGAACGTATTTAGAACTATTGAATTTTAGCAAAAAAGCTCGAGTTCTAGTTCGATCTAGAACAGCCCCAAAATCACTCGAACCGCGAACTGGAGAACCGCGAACCGCGCTCAACTCTAATCGTCACTATAAAATTCAGTGTCAGAAGTATGCAAAGGAACATCTTAAGAAGCCTGATGCATTTTGGAAACAAGTCTTGTGGACTAATGAGGTTCAAATAGAACTCTTCGGTCACAATGATAAAAGATATATGGGGAGAAAAAGTTTACAGAATTTCAGGAAAAGAACATATCGGCAACCATTAAGCATCACGTGGATCCATCATGCTTTGGAGTTGTGTTGCAGCTAATGTCATAAGTAACATTTCGAAGGTTGAAGGAAGAATGGATTCAATGAAATTTAAATAAATTTAAATAAATTCTTAATGCAAACATAAAACCATCTGTAAAAAAGGTAAAGTTGAAAAGGGGATGGCTTCTACAAATGGATAATGCTGCTAAGCAAAAGTCAAAATCCACAACAGACTACCTCAAATAACGTAAGCTAAAAGTTTTACAATGGCTCTCACAGTCCCCTGAAAATCTGTGGCTAGACCTCAAAAGAGCATTGCATGCAAGACGAGCCAGGAATCTCACAGAACTGGAAGACTTTTCCAAGGTAGAATGGATGAAAATCTTTCACACAAGAATTGAAAGATTCTTGTCTGGCTACAAATTGCATTTACAAGTTGTGATAGTTGCCAAAGGGGGTTATACTAGGTACTAACCATGCAGGGTGCCAAAATCTTTACATAGGCTAATTTTCCTTATTTGCTCATGTAAAATATGAAAATTATTTTATTTTTCTTGCCTAATATACAAAGGAAATGTGTCATCTTTAAGTTTATGCCTTTTAGAGATCATTTCATCTTCAACTTACTTAACTGTTCAAAATAACAGTAATTTTGTCCAGGGGTGCCAAAACGTTTGCATGCCACTGCATAAGTGAATGGAAGAAATGATTAGTGTTTTTAGATAACATATGACATAAAGGTGACCGAAGAACAAAATATTGTATCCTATCTCAGTGGAAGCGTTCAAAGTGTCCTGTGCTAGTGAGGTTAGTGTAAATGATCTCATTTACACATTATCACATGCACCCTATTTTCAGTCATTTTTGACTAGGTCGAGTAACCTTTTTCATTTATGTGCTTTAACAATCAGATATATATGTATATATATATATATATAAAAAATATGCCGTACAGGAGCTTAGTAGTAGGCAGTTTAGTAAGTTGAAAATGCAATTTACATATATTTAGCTGCAACACACTTTATATAAATTTTGCAGTCTAAACATAAAAAAGTGAAGACATACTACAAAACGTTCACATCAACCCCAGGCAGAAAGAATGGCTTCTTTAAATATCCACGTCTATGAAGGTCTATGAAGGTCTTTGGTTTTTACTTGTTGAGGCTTAATTGTTTGGGCAAATTCAGATAAAGGATATGAAGTGTAAAATTGAACTTGTATTGAATGGAACACTATTCAATAAAAGCACATGCTGTGCGGTAGTTATACGGAAGAACAATAGCAAAGGCAATCACATCACAAAATACTGCTGGCGACATGGTGAAAAAAGAAAAAAAAACTACAAATAAGTGAGAAGGAAAAAAACATAGATATAAAGACGTAAAGTAAACTTAACGATACTCTGGAGAACAATAAGCATGGAAAAGAAAATTAACATTATGGAAGACAAAAATAAAATACACCAATAGCTGCAAGACAATTGCGGAGCACAGGTAGGAAGTCAGATTGTCTCTGCAGCTATTGTCGTTATCGGACAACAAAAGGGTGATTGTACAAGCATCTTCAGAGTTAGATCAATATAACTGGAAAACATGGGGAAAACTACAGTAGGCAAGACGGAACCCAGAAACTTAATGAGGTAAGCGTGAATAGTTTTATGTAGAGAGAGGAGAGCTGCTGAGAAGTGTTTAACTATAACAGGTGTAATATAAAATAAAATTGGAAGATGGCTCAAAGCAAAACAAAGGAAGAAGAAGAGCAATCAATCTCTCCGCAGGTGGCATTCTCTTTCTATAAGAAAAGACCAGTCCTGTTGAGAAGAAGAAGGTAAAGCAGGGGTCAATAAGGACTATAAAGAGTATAACAAATCATATGGTGTTACATCTCTGAAAATAGGTGGAGTCATCTAAAAAAAAAAAAAAACCCTAAAGCATATTGATCATCCAAAATGTAATTCTCAAATAGGCTTGGAATGATCTGGTCATTGAATTCTGCACATAATAAGCCCTTTTACCTCTTGGGTTACCCCTATTTCGTTGTAGATTGTAAGCTCTGGTGATCAGGGCCCTCAATCCTCTTATTCAAACTGTTAATTAGTTTGTTACTTTGTAATGTGAGATATTGTTTGCACATGAAATCTCTGAATTGTAAAGTGATGCTGAATATGTCATGTCTAATTATCATTATCCAAATTAATCAACTGTCTCATGTAGCATATTAACTATTTGTTTATCTATCCGAGATTATGCAAGAAAAAGATTCACAAAAAATGACAGTGCTAATCAGATGAGGAGAAATATATAAAGTTTATTGAAGCTGAAAAAAGACTGATAGGCACTTATATGCAGTAAAATGGATAAGAACGTACATACAGTCAAGATATGGATGTGATCATCCAAAAATACTAAAACCTTGTGGGTTTTCTCTTTTTTTGGATTATCTCATCCATACCCTGATTTTATATACACTTTTGTACTTTTTAAATGTTTTTAATTGCCTGTCAATGTTTTTTCTTCAGTTTCAATAAACTTTATATTTATATACTTCTCCTCATCTGAGGTGCAATATTCAATTTTTTTTTCTTCAACTTTTTCTTCCATAATCATGCAATTATCTTTTGCACAGTATTAGTACCATCCTTATAATATTTTTATTGTGCCCACTGCCTTAGTTTTTTCTTCTATTTATCTATCTGTAATACATGCACTTAACCCCTTAACGACCGCAGGCAGTAAAATTACGTCCTGGCGGTCATAGGGTTAATCTCCCGCTACTGCCGGCGGCAGGAGCAAGAGATCGGCGCATATCTCAGCTGATATATACAGCTGAGATGAGTTCCTGCTAGTCACAAGCAGAATCGTTATCCACCTGTGCCACTTTAAATGGCGTTGTCAATAAGTGACAGCGTCATTATAATCGCGATCGCAGTAAATGTTTACATACCGCCGAAACCATAAGTCACGTGATGGGGTCACGTGACTTCTGGTGGATTAAAATCAATTAATTTGATTGGTAAATGGCGTACCGGCAAAAAAATTCCAAACGCCAAAATTACGTTTTTTGGTCACCACAAATTTTGCGGTAAATGCAATAACAGGTGATCAAAACGTATCCTCTGCGCAAAAATGGTACCATTAAAAACGTCAGCTTGAGATGCAAAAAATAAGCTGTCACTGAGACATAGATCCCGAAAACTGAGAATGCTACGGGTCACAGAATATGGCGTAAAACGTACTCCACTTTTTTTGGAAAAACTTCTGATTTTTTTTTAACCTCTTAGATAAAAGTAAACCTATACATTTTGGTGTATACGAACTCACACCAACCTCAGGCATCACACTGACACATCAGTTTTACCATATAGTGAACACAGTGAATAAAATATCTCAAAAACAATAGAGCTATCGCACTTTTTTTGCAATTTTTCCGCATTTGGATTCTTTTTGCCATTTTCCAGTACACTATATGGTAAAACTCATGATTTCATTTAAAAGAACTGCTCGTTCCACAAACAACAAGCTCTTACATGACCATATTGACGGAAAAATAAAAAAGTTACGTCTCTCGGAAGAAGAATGGCGGAAAAAAAAAAAACGGACAGCGCAAAATCGGCCGGTCGTGGAGAGGATAACTCCTTTATTTATCCTCTATATGTGATTTATATGACATAAGTGGTTTAGATGTAAATTGTTACATATTATTCTATATTTCTACATATTCTTATGTATTATATTGGCATTATATTGAAGTATTATCCACTTACATATGTGCATACCTGTATATTACTTTTTTTAATACAATACTACCACCATTTTGTACGTTTTTCCTTGTTGATGTTATTTTCATTATTCACTATGGTTATTTTTTATAATATGATGTATTGATATAATGCCTAAAAAACATACAATAATTTTTCCTTTGTTATATATGAACTCCCATTTTGTATCTAAGTAGTTGTATTTTGAGATTTACTACAAATGACCAGATCACTTCACGCAACCCCAATCCACAGTCCAGGTCATTGCGCACTGGCCGTGAATAGGAGCTGCACGATCCTACAGGTTGCCCGCTTCACCGGCCTGTAATGACGTCATCTATGTTTCATGCAGCGCACAGGCTACGCCTCGTCAGTCTAGCCAATTATAAGGCAAGCCTAGAATCCCAAAGATGAGGAAATTTGCGCTAAAAAGCATTTATATAGATTTAGACCAGAATTGCACAAAGTGATATACTCATCTCTAGTTGGCACCTGTTAAATTAGCGTTAATGTACATTCTAAATATAATTTTATATATATATATATATTATATATATATATACATACCTTCACATACATTTATTGCTCTCATTTGTGTTGTCCAAATAATACTTTTTTTTGATCCAACATCACTATAAACACTAATGTTACCCATCTCGAAGAACAAAAAAAAATCTATTTTTAACTGTAATTATTCCTGATATCTACGTAGGTAGGTAGGTCCAGGAACATTATTACTAAAGTATTGAGCAATTTAAAGATTACTATTAACGTAATATTTTTATTAAACAAAAACAATTTCTTCAAACGTTCCCTTAGAGCTTCATGACACTGATGTGAAAAAATCATATTGTATATCATTGTATGGTTCTTTTCTGTTAACTCTTTAACTGAATTTACAATTTAGCTAATTTTAGTTCACAACACTTTCACTGTGGAATGCTTTTACCTGGAGAATATTAAGCTGGGAAAGCAGCTTCCTACAGCATTTTTCTGCTCACTTAAAAGCATTCAGTAGCCCAGAGTCATTAGGGGTCACATAGTTTCTGTCGCTGCTCTGGATCCTGTCAGACTGAGCAGTTGGTGGAGAAGTCGATAATTTCAGGCAGTTACTGAACAGTGAATTCACAGTAAAAATGCTGTGTTATATATGTATGCAGATTTACTCTTATTTAGCTTCTTTATATATTCTATACTTCGTACTTCTCAATTATTAATTATTCAACATTTCACTTTGCACCATATATAATAATAAAAGATGCCTTTAACATCACCACTACAGTAGTGGATGCTACACACACACACACACACACATATTTATATATCTATATATACAGTACATATATATATATATATATATATATATATATATATATATATATAAATATATATTACTTTTTGTTTTTATTTTTATTAGTTCTTATTTATTTATTTTTATTTTCATTTAATGCCACAGTAGTGCCAACTTACATTGTATTAAAGGGACTCTGTCACCAGTTTTTTTCCACCTAATCTGAGAGCAGCATAATGTAGAGACAGAGGTCCTGAATCTATCTTTTCACTTAGGGGTGCTTCACACATAGCGAGATCGCTACCGAAATCGCTGCTACGTCACGGTTTTGGTGACGCAACAGTGACCTCATTAGCGATCACGCTGTGTGTGACACTGAGCAGCGATCTGGCCCCTGCTGCGAGATCGCTGCTCGTTACACACAGCCCTGGTTCGTTTTCTTCAAAGGCGCTCTCCCGCTGTGACACACAGATCGCTGTGTGTGACAGCGAGAGAGCGACGAAATGAAGCGAGCAGGGAGCAGGAGCCGGCATTTGGCAGCTGTGGTAGGCTGTAACCAGGGTAAACATCGGGTAACCAAGGTGGTTACCCGATATTTACCTTAGTTACCAGCCTCCGCAGCTCTCACGCTGCCTGTGCTGCCGGCTCCGGCTCTCTGCACATGTAGCTGCAGTACACATCGGGTTAATTAACCCAATATGTACTGTAGCTAGGAGAGCAGGGAGCCAGCGCTAAGCAGTGTGCGCGGCTCCCTGCTCTCTGCACATGTAGCTGCAGTACACATCGGGTTAATTAACCTGATGTGTACTGTAGCTAGGAGAGCAAGGAGCCAGCGCTAAGCAGTGTGCGCGGCTCCCTGCTCTCGCGGTTATGATCGCTGCTTCGGCTGCTGTGCTTGACAGCTAAGCAGCGATCATAACAGCGACTTACAAGGTCGCTGTTACGTCACAGAAAATGGTGACGTAACAGCGACCTCGTTGTCGCTGTCGCTTAGTGTGAACCAGCCCTTACAGGGCTGCTTAGTGTAGTTTTGATAAAATCAGTCTAATCAACAGGAGATTATCATTAGAGGAATACTTGGCATGATGCCAGGTAATCCAGCATATTCATGACCTCTGTATAACTGCTAGATCTGCAGTAGAGAAAATATTGATTCTGTCAAAATGACAGCAAACAGCTCAGTAAGTGACACATTGCTGGAATCAGGGTCTCTGTCTCTACAGTATGCTGCTTTCAGATGGAGTAGCAAAAATCTGGAGACGGATTTCTTATAAGTTCTAATATTTTATTTACATAGTGACAAGATATACCGTAAGTATCACGAGGTGACTTCAGGATAGCAAGGTACAAGACTGCTATAGTATCCCTCATGCTAGGTGACCCTAGACTATCCCTGTCCTCCAGATTACACCTTATGGTGTACATGCCAGAGTGCCATGTCTTACTATACTACTGAGTAAAGCTAAACTGTTCCCATCTTCCACCAGGGAAGGAAGGGGCAGGAATGTGATGGAAACACAGATGAAACAGACAGGTATAACATACTCAGTTACACTGCACACTCTCAGGAATAAGCAGTAAGAAACTAAAGAGAAAAGCAAGTGAAGTAATGCAGCAACAAAAGGACAACAATGCTAAACACCATAACTGCACACAACAATAATATAACAACCACCAGTAAGTCTGGATAGCTACACCTCTTCAGATCAGTATGGTGAAGCTATAGCTGGCACTAATGCAAGAGTTCAGTCAGCATATATAGGAGGGGAGTGAATATGACTGGTGCTCCCATAGCATGTAATTAAAGATGATTACCAAGTAGCCCAGCAGAAATTAATTCTTCCTAGCCTGCCCATGAACTACAGGTCTACGAGTCGACGCTTGAGTCATCCTGCACTGATTACAGACATCTTTGAAGTTAGCAGGTTGAGTGCAAGAATCTGAAGCTTCTCCAGATTCTGTGGCCGCCATAACAGTTGGCAATGATTTCAAAAATCTATTTGTGACAATAAGTATTGCTTTATGATTGATGACAGACAAAAAAAGTGACAATCCTGCTTAGAGACATGGCTAATGTACATGCAGAAGTAGCAGTTGTACCTAAGCTGTGCTGCCTCAAAAGTTAGAACCATGTTACAAATTTTGCCTTGGGGCCAACAGCTTTAAAGTGCTCCTCTTCAAGGAGATAAATATAAATTTATATCAAGAAACTGCTTTCATGCCTCGGGTTCGGGACTCAAGCAAGTGACCTTCTGCAAGATAGTCAGTTTTCTTCCATGCTGAGCTACAGCCTGGTCGGTCTCTGTCCAAATGCTGATGATATTGTACTTTTGCTTCTATCCTTTTGATATGAGGTTGTCAGATATTTTCACTTGCTCATTTTCTTTGTCCTATTACATCCCAGGTGAAGCTATTTATTATCTCCATATACCAGTACTGACTGCTGGCTATATTTCTATGTGGATTACTGCTAAGGAGTTCCAGTTTAAGGCCCAGTCACACACAATGACTTACCAGCGATCCCGAAAACGATGCGACCTGATAGGGATCGCAGGTAAGTCGCTGGGAGGTCGTAGGTGAGATGTCACACAGTCAGATCTTACCAGCGATGCAGGATACAATCTCAGCAGTCACTGTGACCCTGTCACACAGTGGCAAGCACAGCAATGTGTCCTGCCCAGCAGGACATCGCCTTTGAAGAAAATGGCCTGGACCATTCTGCAACGACTAGAGATCTCACAGCAGGGGCCTGATCGCTGGTAGGTGTCACACATAATAAGATCGCTAACGGGATCACTACTGCATCACGGAAACCGTGACTCAGCTGCGATCTTGCTAGCGATCGCGCTATGTGTGACGGTACCTTAAGAGATTTAGGCAGAGACTAGTGTTTTTTTTTCTCTCTGTATTCTCTATTGCATTTCCTACACAAACCTTTTGTTTTTTTGTTAGGTTGTTAAGAGCTTACCCTTGTTAGCATTTATTATTTTTCATTTGTTCATTTATGCACGTTTTAGGTTTCCACTCGTTGGGTTCTTGTTTATCTCTGTACTCTTATAATATCTTGATTTGTAGTGTTAGTAATCTCCCCTCTAGATATTAAGGAGGTTTGAGAAACAGCTTGATTGCCTTTTGGCCAGACAAGTCGGAGTTATGAGTTTTTAGTTGTGCAGTTAGGAATATTCTAGTCTTTAGTGATAGGCGAACCCCCCGATGTTCGGTGTTTGGGAGACTCACCCGAACGTTTTGTAAAGTTCGCGTTGGGTTCTGATATAATGCGAACTTACGTCCGAACACCGAACTTTAACTTTACAGTTATGTGATGGGGCGGGGGGGGCTGTAAAATAAAGAATACAGTTAATAATAGAGTTAAACGATGTTCGATTCCAACGGTTCGCCTATTTCAAATTTGAGTGATTTTGGGCGGTGTTCGAGTTGTTCGACGAACTCGAACGATTTGTTTCAAGTTCAGCAGTTTGAGTTACCGTTCGATAACAATTCGATCACCAAAAGCGTGGCTTTTCACAGTAAGGCTATGTGCGCACGTTGCGTATCTGCATGCGTCCTGTATCCCCAGCACAATCCCTCTCTCTTTCCCACTCACCGATCACGGGCGCGGCGCTGCACGGCTGTCACAAAGCTCCGGCGGCTTTTCCTCTTTTGAAAATGGCTGCCGCTCATTATTCAATCTAGTATTCCCTGCTTTCTCCGCCCACCGGCGCCCATGATTGGTTGCAGTCAGACATGCCCCCACGATGAGTGACAGCTGTCTCACTGCAACCAATCAAAGCCGCCGGCGGGCGGGTCTATATCGTGGCGTAAAATAAATAAATAAATAGTAAAAAAAACCCCCTGCGGTTCCCCCCCAATTTTGATACCAGCCAGGATCAAGCCACATGGCTGGAGGCTGGTATTGTCAGGATGGGGAGCGCCACGTTATGGAGAGCCCACCACCCTAACAATATCACCCAGCAGCCGCCCAGACTTGCTGCATCCATTAGATGTGACAGTCCCGGGACTCTACCCGGCTCATCCCGAATTGCCCTGGTGGGGTGGCAATAGGGGTAATAAGGAGTTAATCATGGCAGGTGTCTCCCCGAGATACCTTCCATGATTAACCTGTAAGTGAAAGTAAATAAACACACACAAGGAAAAATCCTTTATTTGGAATAAAAGACAAAAAAACACTCTCTTTCACCATTTTATTAAAATCCCCAAATACCCCATCCAGGTCCAATGTAATCCACAGAGGTCCCGCGACGCATCCAGCTCTGCTACATGAAGCTGACAGGGAGCGCCGTAGAACATGAGTGCTCTGTGTCAGATCCACGCAGCAGCTGAAGTGAGCCGCGCTGTCAGCGGTGACGTCACTGAGGTAATGCTTGCATGTGCGGTAATGATGGGGGTTGTAGTGCCTGCATGTGTGCGGTAATGAGTGCGGTAGTGCCGATGTTTGCCCTCCCATCCATCCATCCATCCCTCCATCCATCCACCCCTCCGTCCCTCCCCTCCATTCATCCCTCCCTCCATCGCTCCCTCCATTTCTCCATCCATTCATCCCTCCCTTCATCCCTCTCTCCATCCATCCCTCCCTCTATCCATCCCTCCCTCTATCCATCCCTCCATCCCTCCTTCCATCCGTCCCTCCATCTCTCCATCCATTCATTCCTCCCTTTATCCCTCCCTCCATCCCTCCATCCATCCCTCCAACCCTCAATCCCTCCCTCCATCTCTCCATCCATTCATCCTTCCCTTCATCCCTCCCTCCATCCAACCCTCCATCCATTCAGCCCTCCCTCCATCCCTCTAACCCTCCATCCATCCATCCATCCTTCCATCCATCCCTCCATCCTTCCATCCATCCATCCTTGTAGCTGAATAATCTACTTATGGATTCTCAAGTGCAATACAGAGGGTAAGATTACCAAATCTTCCTATGCTTTCCATTAAAGGCAGTGGCTCAATGGATAGAGCTACTGTCTAAGGAGAATTAGTTCATGAGTACGAGTCCCGGCCGTCACAGTAAAGAATTTAATTTTAAATAATTATAATTTATTTATAATTTAATTATGCACTGAGGGGAGGAGCCGGACATCAGCTGTGAGAAACGGGACACACCTCTAAAATCGGAGCAATTCACGGAATGAAACTGCATTGCTATCTCCTCTCTGTCGTCTCTCTTTTTTCTCTCTTTCTCTCTAGTTCACTCTTTTTCTCTTTTTTTTCTCTCTCTCGTTTTCTTTTTCTCTCTCTTTTTTTCTCTCTCTTTTTCTCTCTCTCTCTTCTCTCTCTCCTCTCTTTTCTCTCTCTATTTTCTCTCTCTCAGGCATGGCAATGATCAGCTGATGTGGTCACCTGATGGAATCAGCTGACACTATAAGTCGAGTGGTGAGGTCAGCTTTTTACCGCACGGCTGGCTAAACTACAGTCATATGAAAAAGTTTGGGCACCCCTATTAATGTAATTAATTTTTATCTTTATAACAATTTGGTGTTTTGCAACAGCTATTTCAGTTTCATATATCTAATAACTGATGGACTGAGTAATATTTCTGGATTGAAATGAGGTTTATTGTACTAACAGAAAATGTGCAATCCGCATTTAAACAAAATTTGACCGCTGCAAAAGTATGGGCACCCTTATCAATTTCTTGATTTGAACACTCCTAACTATTTTTTACTGACTTACTAAAGCACTAAATTGGTTTTGTAACCTCATTGAGCTTTGAACTTCATAGGCAGGTGTATCCAATCATGAGAAAAGGTATTTAAGGTGGCCACTTGCAAGTTGTTCTCCTATTTGAATCTGCTATGAAGAGTGGCATCATGGGCTCCTCAAAACAACTCTCAAATGATCTGAAAACAAAGATTATTCAACATAGTTGTTCAGGGGAAGAATACAAAAAGTTGTCTCAGAGATTTAAACTGTCAGTTTCCACTGTGAGGAACATAGTAAGGAAATGGAAGAACACAGGTACAGTTCTTGTTAAGCCCAGAAGTGGCAGACCAAGAAAAATATCAGAAAGGCAGAGAAGAAGAATGGTAATAACAGTCAAGGACAATCCACAGACCACCTCCAAAGACCTGCAGCATCATCTTGCTGCAGATGGTGTCAATGTGCATCGGTCAACAATACAGCGCACGTTGCAAAAGGAGAAGTTGTATGGGAGAGTGATGCGAAAGAAGCAGTTTCTGCAAGCACGCCACAAACAGAGTCGCCTGAGTTATGCAAAAGCACATTTGGACAAGCCAGTTACATTTTGGAAGAAGGTCCTGTGGACTGATGAAACAAAGATTGAGTTTGGTCATACAAAAAGGCGTTATGCATGGAGGCAAAAAAACACGGCATTCCAAGAAAAGCACTTGCTACCCACAGTAAAATTTAGTGGAGGTTCCATCATTCTTTGGGGCTGTGTGGCCAATGCCGGCACCAGGAGTCTTGTTAAAGTTGAGGGTCGCATGGATTCAACTCAGTATCAGCAGATTCTTGACAATAATGTGCAAGAATCAGTGACTAAGTTGAAGTTATGCAGGGGATGGATATTTCAGCAAGACAATGATCCAAAACACCGCTCCAAATCTACTCAGGCATTCATGCAGAGGAACAATTACAATGTTCTGGAATGGCCATCCCAGTCCCCAGACCTGAATATCACTGAAAATCTGTGGGATGATTTGAAGCATGCTGTCCATGCTCAGCGACCATCAAACTTAACTGAACTGGAATTGTTTTGTAAACAGGAATGGTCAAATATACCTTCATCCAGGATCCAGGAACTCATTAAAAGCTACAGGAAGCATCTAGAGGCTGTTATTTTTGCAAAAGGAGGATCTACAAAATATTAATGTCACTTTTATGTTGAGATGCCCATACTTTTGCACCGGTCAAATTTTGTTTAAATGCAGATTGAACATTTTCTATTAGTACAATAAACCTCATTTCAATCCAGAAATATTACTCAGTCCATGAGTTATTAGATATATGAAACTGAAACAGCTGTTGCACAAACCCAAATTGTTATAAAGAAAAAAGGTTAACATTAATAGGGGTGCTCAAACTTTTTCATATGACTATCAGCTGCTGCTGTCGGACAGGAGTCTGCACAAAAGTGTGTAGTTTGTTTGTTTTTTTTTTGCACTGATGCATCAGCTGATTGTATAAAACCTGTTTATACAAATCAGCTGCTGTGTCATGTGATTCAGGCCCTTGAACCTGACATCATCTAATCGCTTTGCCTTCCAGCAAACCGATCAGATTTTATTGGATCCGGATTGGATGGCGCGGGACCCTTGACCCAGGATTACTGCGGATGGGGGTTCTTTATTTCAATAAAGATGGAGTCACTAATTGTGTTGTGTTTTATTTATAATAAAAATATTTTTCTGTGTGTTGTGTTTTTTTTATCTGTACTAGAAATTCATGGTGGCCATGTCTAACATTGGTGTGACACCATGAATTTCGGGCTTAGGACCAGTTGATAATATACACCTAGCCCTAACCCCACTATTACCCAGCGAGCCACCCGTCACCAGGGCAGCTGGAACAGTTGGATACAGTTCCAGAAGATGGCGCTGCTATGAAAGCGCCATTTTCTGGGGAGGCTGCGGACTGCAATTCGCAGCAGGGGTACCCAGAAAGCTTGGGTACCCTGCGCTGCGGATTCCAATCCCCAGCTGCTTAGTTGTACCTGGCTGGACACAAAAATTGGGCGAAGCCCTCGTCATTTTTTTTTTTTTTAATTATTTCATGAAATTCATGAAATAATTAAAAAAAGGGCTTCCCTATATTTTTGTTTCCCAGCTGGATACAAATAGGCAGCTGGGGGTTGGGGGCAGCCCGTAGCTGCCTGCTGTACCTGGCTAGCATACAAAAACATGGCGAAGACCACGTAATTTTTTTTGGGGGGGAGGGCAAAAAACTCCTGCATTCAGTCCTGGATAGAGTATTCTGAGCCTTGTAGTTCAGCAGCTGCTGTCTGCTGTCTGTCTGTATGGAGGAGAGCAGACAGCAGCTGCAGAAATACAAGGCTCAGCATCCTCCAGCCAGGACTGTATGCTGGAGGGAGAGGCAGGGGAGCAGAACTGCAAGGCTCAGCAAACTTCATCCACTAGTGTATGCAGGAGAGCAGATAGAAGCTGCAGAACTACAAGGCTCAGCATGCTGCATCCAAGACTGTATGCTGGAGGGAGATACGGGGGAGCAGAACTACAAGGCTCAGCATGCTCCATTCACTAGTGTATGCAGGATAGCAGATAGCAGCTGCAGAACTACAAGGCTCAGCATACTCCATCCAGGACTGTATGCAGGAGTTTTTTGCCCACACCAAAAATGACGTGGGCTTTGCCATATTTTTGTATGCTAGCCAGGTACAGCAGGCACTTACAGGCTGCCCCCAACCCCCAGCTGCCTATTTGTACCCAGCTGGGAACAAAAAAAAAAAAATAGAGAAGCCCTTTTTTTTTAAAATTATTTCATGAATTTCATGAAATAATTATTAAAAAAAAAAAAGACGACATGGGCTTCGCCCCATTTTTGTGTCCAGCCAGGTACAACTAGGCAGCTGGGGATTGGAGTCCACAGCACAGGTTGGCCCGAGCTTTCTGGGCCCCTCTGCTGCGAATTGATGTCCGCAGCCGCCCCAGAACATGGCGCTTTCATAGAAGCGCCATCATCTGGCGCTGTAACCAACTCCTCCAGCTGCCCTGGTGACGGGTGGCTCGCTCGATAATAATGGGTTAATACTAGCTTTGTTTTACTACCTACTATTAAGCCAGAGATTCTTAATGTCAGGCAAGTTTTACCCGGCCATTAAGAATCATTGGTGCTATAGTAACCCGCCTGTCAAATTACTATTTCAACGATGGCAGCGGTGACATCACCGCTTACAACTCGCAGCCTCTGCTCACTCACTGAGTGATTAGACTGCATGGGAGCAGCAACATCTTCCTACCATACAGTGCTGTCTGATGTAGCAGAGCTGCATGGGTTGAAGGAGAAATAAGACAGAAGACCTGGATCATGGAGGGATGAGAGGGAGTAATAAACATGGAGTCTCTAAGTGTGTCTGTGTATTTATTTCTATTAAAGTATTTTTTCCTCTGTGTGGTGTCTTTTTTTTAACCCTTTATTGGAGATTCTTAATAGTCGGGTCAAACTTGCCTGACATTAGGAATCTCTGGCTTAATACTAGCTAGTAAAACAGCTAGTATTAACCCCTTATTACCCGGGCTGCTGGAAGAGTTGGATACAGCGCCAGAAGATGGCACTTCTATGAAAGCGCCATTTTCTGGGGAGGCTAGGGGCTGCCACCCCCATCTGCCTGATTTACCTTGGCTGGCAATCAAAAAACCGGGAAGCCCGTTCATTTTTTTTTATTTAAAAAAATAATTTAAAAAAAAATGCGCGGGCTCCTGCCGTATTTTGATTGCCAGTCAGGTAAAGCCAGGCAACTGGGGGCTGGGACTCTCGGCAACCCGCAGCCACCCCTGGAAATGGAGCATTGTTTCTTAGCGCCATTTCCAGGTGCTATACCTAGCTCGTCCAGCGGCCGTGATGGTGGTGGCTGGGTAATAAAGGGGTTAATACCTGCTTTGTATTCTCAGATGATACTAAGCCCGAAATTCATTGTATCACGCCAAATTAGACATGGCCACCATGAATTTCTAGGTAACATTAAAAAAACCACAGAGAAACTTTTTTAGTAGAAATAAAACAAAAAAAACTTTTAGAGACTCCATCTTTATTATAAAAAAATCCTTAGTCCGAAGAATCCACTGGGACAGCAATGTCAACTCTCCTTCATCACTGTGCACAGTGTCTATACACAGTGAGAAGCAAAGCGCAATGTCATCTCAGCTTCATTACTGTGCACAGACACAGTCTATACATAGTAAGAAGCAAAGCGCAATGTCAACTCTGCTTCATCATTGTGCACAGACAGTGACTATACACAGTGAGAAGCAAAGCAAAAAGTCAACTCTGCTTCATCACTGTGCACAGACAGTGTCTCATAGTGCAAAGCACAGAGAGCCATGTCAGGTCTGCTACATCGCTTTGGACAGAGCGATGAAGCAAGCTGACAGTGAGGGGATGACTGCACTTGCGTCTTGCATTGCATCACCCCACTCTCAGGACAGGAGAGCCTCAGCTGCATGGAAATACATGCATCTGACACGCTCCTGTCGGGAGATTGTGCGCCGTGATGCGATGACACTCGCATCACGGTGCACCCGGACCTTTGATGATGTCATATTCACGTGACCAGTCTGTAGCCAATGAGGTAATACAACATTCACATATGACTGGTCACATGGGTATAATAGTCATGGTCACACCAGAGGTGCCTACTGGGGGAGAACAGCAATGATTGGACGGACGCGGAAGCAGAAGCGCTGGGAGTCCGAGTCTGCAGGACGCGTTGCGGGACCTGTAAGTATTATCATAATGTTTTTTTAATAACATGTTTTTTTTTAACAGCCCCTGGAGCCGAACTGTAACACGAACTGTAACACAAACGTCCCAGAAAGCTTGTGTTCGGGGTCGTGTGCACGAATACCATGTGTTCGGTATGGACCCCGAACTTTACAGTTCAGGTTCGCCCATCCCTACTAGCCTGTGCAAGATCCTTTAGGATGTTGTGCAGCTAGGGATACTACTCTGTACAAAAACCAGTAGAGTGCAGTGAGAGAGGTTATATTACCTCTTTATCTGTATTGTGAAAGGTGCATAACATACGCTCTTACAAAAAAACAATGTGGTATAGCCATGGGGTTGTTAAGATTGCAGTTATATTGGGGTTAAGAATTATGCGGCGTCACATGGGACGATATATCGGGCGATATGTCGTCGGGGTCACGTCGTTAGTGACGCACATCTGGCATCGTTAGACATATCGTACCGTGGGACACCTAGGAACGACTGTGAACAAGCAAAAATACTCACCTTATCGTTGCTCGTTGACACATCGTTCATTTTCAAAAAGTTGGTCCTCCTTCTGTGCTCCGGTTGTTCATCATTCCCGTGGCAGCACATGTCGCTCCGTGTGACACCTCAGGAACGATGAACTGCAGCTTACCTGCGTCCCGCCGGCAATGCGGAAGGAAGAAGGTGGGCGGGATGTTTACGTCCCGCTCATCTCCGCCCCTCCGCTTCTATTGACCGGCTGCAGTGTGACGTCGCGGTGATGACGAACGTCCCTCCCCCTTCAGGAAGAGGATGTTCGCCGCCCACAGCAAGGTCGTTCGGGAGGTAAGTGCATGTGACAGGGGGTTAACGACTTTGTGCGCCACGGGCAACTAATTGCTCGTGACGCACAAACGACGGGGGCGGGTACGATCGCTCGTGCGATCGCATGATAGATCGTCCCATGTGACGCCAGCATTAGTATAAAGGTTCGTGCACATCTGTATACAAACATACAGAGAGCAATGGGATACAAAAAAAACCCCATCGTATTACACTCACACACATTCAATGAGGCAGTGTACAACTGCATGTTTTTTCTAAGCTGTAATCGGACTGAGGAAAAAATTGCAGTATGCCGAGTATCGTTGAGCACATCGGACGAGACTTGTCAATACAAGTCTATGAGTGCAAGAAAAAAAATTGACACATGGACCATCCACATGCCGTTGGATTTTTATGCACACATCTCAAATAAAAAAATACTAATATAAAAATATAGATAGATGATATAAAGATATTAGATAAATAAAAGAGATGGATAACATGCAGATACATAAAGTCACCTCCACGTACATATTATAAACTAATGCGGGCGTAACACGAGACGATCTATCGTGCGATATGTTATCGGGGGTCCCGGTTTTCGTGACGCACATCCGGCATCGTTTGCGACATCGTTTCGTGTGACACCTACGAGCGTCTCAGACCGATCGCAAATTGGTTACAAATCGTGTATCGTATACACATTGTTTATTTTTAAAAAATCGTTTATTCTTCTTTGCGCCGGTTGTTCATCGTACCTGGGGTAGCACACATCGTTCCGTGTGACACCCCGGGAACGATGAACTGCAGCTTACCTGTGGCCGCCGGCAATGCTGAAGGAAAAAGATGGGCGGGATGTTTACGTCCCGCTCATCTCCGCCCCTCCGCTTCTATTGGCCGGCGGCTGTGTGACGTCGCTGTGACGCCGAACGTCCCACCCCCTTCAGGAAGTGGATGTTTGCCGCCCACAGCGACGTCGCTCAGCAGGTAAGTACGTGTGACGGGGGTTTAACGACTTTGTGCGCCACGGGCAGCGATTTGCCCGTGACGCACAAACGACGGGGGCGGGTACGATCGCTCGTGCAATCGCACGATAGATCGTATCGTGTGACGCCCGCATTACACCCTTTAGTGCCTTTCATGTAGAGTATAGGCTTGTTTATCTTAAAATATAACTAAATAAATAAATAAATGAATAAATGAATAACTACGTGTTGTTCAGCCTATTTGATCAAACCAACAAAGGTAAAGCAGGTAGCTGAGAGCTGATATTATCAGGCTGGGAAGGTCCATAGTTATTGGTCACTTCCCAGCCTAAAAATAATAGTCTGCTTTGCCTCTGCTCTTCCTGATAGCATGGTGTTTTGACAATCAAGGTAATGGTATTTTGGGTGGATGTCAGCTTTGAATTGTCCAAAAACACAACTAACATCAAGTCCTGATGTTAGCAATGGAGAGGAGAGGATACATCCCGACTACTAAACCAGTAGTTAAAAACAAAAACACACACACAAATTTCATTTTAAAAAGATATTCCCCTACTCTTTCCCTGGTTTACCAATTTATTTGTTGAAAAAAAAAACAATCCAGGCAGGTCCAACGTAGTCCAGGGAATCAGACGTAATCCACAAATGGAAACCTGAAAAACATAAAAAGAAAGAAATCAAATCTAGCCACTGTCTTATAGAGCCAGTGTCGGGTCTCTGGACAGCTGGGGTGCCCACTCTCTTTTGTCTGTTCTGTGGCACCCTGGCAGAGTTCCGGGGACCGCAGTGCTTGGCCGGCAATCACACTTTACTGGCTGCCGACCCTTTAAATACACACTTGAAGAAAGCGTACACTGCTGAAAGTTGCACGCAGAAGCACTGAAGTTCAGATGTGGGTGGAGCATCAGCCAGCATCCCCCAGCACAGTGTATGCACTCCTGAGCTCTTTGGGCCCCCACACCTGAGCTGTATGTGCCCCCCTGAGCTGTATAGCCCCCCTCCATGAGCTGTATGACCCCCCCTGAACTGTATGACCCCCCTGAGCTGTATGGATACCCCTGAGATGTATGACCCCCCCAGAGCTGTAGGTGCCCCTAGAGCATTGTTTAAACAGCTCACTGAGCCACTGGAGCTGTATCAGAGAAGACCTGCCTCGGACTGCCCTCATCGCTGAAGTGTGAGGGATTGCCAGAACTGCTGCAGATGTGATACTGGATTCAAGGGACCTCCGGACCGTCTCCTTCCTCCATTCCAAGAGACTGTATGCTAGTCCTCTGGCGAGAGGGCTGAAGATTTCCCCATCTCTGCTCCTTGGAGTCGCCGCCGTTTACCCAGAGTCCAGGCCTGCTATGTGGGAGCCCTCCCTCCTTGTGTTTTGGACTGGTAATGTAACCCATAGGGCAAGTCAGGGACAGAATTCTTGTTCATCATTGCTGGTTTTTTTGTGTTCTGTGCCGTGTGTCCGAAGTTAGAGACTCGGATAGCAAACCCTGATTATGTGTGCTGCTAAGCCAGCTGCGTGTGTCATTGAAATGTTTACCAGTAAAGAAATGTACCCTTGCATAAAATCTGAGCGTGGGGATTTTGTTGGCGCAGATGATGGGAACTCAGCCGCGGTCTTACCCGCGGCCACTTCATTTGGCGTAGTCGACAGGATGCCCTCCGGCCTTAACAACGCGCCAGGAACTTTCCAGAGGCTGATGGAGCGCTGCTTGGGAGACTTCAATTTCGACTTCACCCTCATCTACCTTGATGACATTGTGGTCTATTCAGCCACGTTCGAAGAACATCTACAGAAGCTGGGCCGCGTATTCCAGAGGCTAAGGGAACATGGCCTGAAGTTGGAACCCAGCAAGTGCCGTCTTCTACAGCAGGAGATCGTATACCTGGGCCACAGGATCTCGGCCAAAGGTGTACAACCATCACCGGAGAAAATAGCCGCTGTACGGGACTGGCCACAGCCCACAACTGTCAAGGAGGTCCGGGCTTTCCTGGGACTGCAGGCTACTACCGTCGGTTCGTCAAGAACTTCGCCCGGCTTGCCGCACCACTGCATGACCTGCTTCGAGGGACTACCAACAGTCCCAGAGGACGCCGCATCAATTGGGGGCCTAGCCAAGAAGAGTCCTTCCAAGCTCTAAAGGGTGCCTTGACGTCGTCCCCCATCCTGGCATATGCAGATTACACCCTGCCCTTTCAATTACATACTGACGCCAGCCTACAGGGTCTGGGGGCAGTACTCTCACAGGTACAAGAAGGCAAGGAACGTGTTGTAGCCTATGCCAGTAGGTCCCTACATGAAGGTGAAAAGAATCCCACCAATTACAGTTCATTCCGGCTGGAGCTGTTGGCCTTGGTGTGGGCAATGACTGAGAAACTTGCTGGATATCTGACGGGGGCGGAAGTACTAGTCCTGACGGACAACAACCTGTTGTCCCACTTAGAAAATGCGAAACTTGGGGCTATGGAGCAGCGATGGATGGCTCGGCTCTCCAAGTTTAACTACAAGATTAAATATAGAGCTGGGGCTGAAAATCAGAATGCGGACAGCCTGTCCAGAAGGACATCCCCCTCGCCCACTAAGGACCGGGACGAAGAGCTGGAAGGAGACGAGATGCCTGACTTCACAAGATTAGCCCGGCAGATGATGGATTGCCGCCAGTATGCTGTGGATGAGGCTGGCACTCCAGTAGGGTCCCCACTGTCCCCACAGGAATGGTGCAGAATCCAGGACCAGAATGCTGAATGTGCCCTACTCAAACAATGGGTGAAACAGAAGCCGTCCTCTGACACGCGGTCACGACTGTCCACCAGTACCCTGACCCTGCTCAGCCAATGGGATCATCTGATTCTGAGAGAAGGAGTGCTATACCGGAGGATCTTCCTATCCCACATGCTGGAGGAGTGCCTACAGGTTGTAGTGCCGGCCCAAATGGCCCGTGAGATGGTGGGAGAAGCACACAAGAGGAACGGCCACTTTGGAATAGACAAGACCTTTCGGTGGGTCCAACAGTCCATCTACTGTCAGGGACTCCGCAAGCTGGTTGAAGATGTCTGCCAAGCCTGTCGCACCTGTGAGCTTTACAAATCCGCTGAGCAGCGCGCACCTGTCCAAACAGTTGAGACATCCCGGCCCCTTGAGCTGTTGATGGTGGACTACCTGTCGATTAGGACGGCGAGTGGTGGCTACCAATACTGTCTGGTTATGGTAGACCATTTCACAAAATTCGCAGTTGCTGTTGCTACCAAAGATCAGACTGCCGAGTCAGCTGTGCGGGCCATCTGTCGACAGTTCATCCAGGTCTATGGGTGTCCGGAGAGGTTGCACTCTGATCAGGGGGCTTGTTTTGAAGGTCAAATTATCGAGGAGCTGCATCGGATGTATGGGATCCAGAAGTCCAGAACCACCCCTTACCACCCACAGGGGAATGGTGCGTGTGAGCGCTTTAACCGGACTCTATTCCAGTTGATCCGCACCTTAGCCGATGACAAGAAAGACCAATGGCCCCAATTCCTTCCCGATCTAGTGTGGGCCTACAACAATCAAGTCCACTCCGTGACGGGTTTTACCCCACACACCCTTCTCTTTGGCCACCCAGGAAAAGGGGTCCATGACCTAAACCTGACCAGTCCTGAAAAAAATACCGGCGGTACCTATTCATCCTGGCTACACACTCATCGTCAGAAGATGGAAACTGTATACCGACTGGTAGGCCAACAAATCCGGGGCCAGAGACATGCTGACCCGCTCCCCGTACAGGAAGAACCCTTAGAAGTAGGACAGCTAGTCCTGGTTCGTATTAAGAAGCCTCAAGGAAAACTCCGAGCTAAGTGGGAAGCTGAAGTCTATCAGGTAGTTGAGCACCCCTACCCTGATGGTCATGTGTACAGAGTCCGGGGCGAAGATAGCGGCAACTCTCGCACCTTGCACTGGAATATGTTGCGCCCCTGCCGATCCCAGCCTGACTCCCTGACCACAGTACCCGGTGAGGACGACACTGCTGACAGGACTGACACCATTGACATTACTCAGCATAGTGACCTTGTTGACTCCGGGACTGGTTACCCGCCTGCGCAGACTGGCCCTCCCTCTCGGGAACTGACGGAGGTAGAGAGTGTAACCGGTGATAGAGTGGAGGGAAATCAACCTCTGCGGCGTACTACTCGCACCACTGCCGGGGTTCCTCCTGGGCACTCTTATAGGGACCAGTATGTATAGCCCGCTTCTCAGCCTCCCCCTGCCATGGCCTCAGTCCTCGCTGCCCTGGAACCTGTGAATGTTGACAGGGACTGCCAACCTTTCAGTGGGGGGATATGTAATGAGGCGAACAGCTCTGACTGTTTTTTGACTGAAAAAGACATGGAGACTGACATTACACAGGATGGTGCTGCCACCTTGTGGACAAGTGCTGAAATTGCTCGAGGGGCGGACGCTGTAAAATCTGATTCCCTCCCACAAACACTGGTTGTACAGGAAAAAAGTCCGGGATAAAGCTCACTGAGCCACTGGAGCTGTATCAGAGCAGACCTGCCTCGGACTGCCCTCATCGCTGAAGTGTGAGGGATTGCCAGAACTGCTGCAGATGTGATACTGGATTCAAGGGACCTCCGGACCGTCTCCTTCCTCCATTCCAAGAGACTGTATGCTAGTCCTCTGGCGAGAGGGCTGAAGATTTCCCCATCTCTGCTCCTTGGAGTCACCGCCGTTTACCCAGAGTCCAGGCCTGCTACGTAGGAGCCCTCCCTCCTTGTGTTTTGGACTGGTAATGTAACCCATAGGGCAAGTCAGGGACAGAATTCTGGTTTATCATTGCTGTTTTTTTTGTGTTCTGTGCCGTGTGTCCGAAGTTAGAGACTCGGATAGCAAACCCTGATTATGTGTGCTGCTAAGCCAGCTGCGTGTGTCATTGAAATGTTTACCAGTAAAGAAATGTACCCTTGCATAAAATCTGAGCGTGGGGATTTTGTTGGCGCAGATGATGGGAACTCAGCCGCGGTCTTACCCACGGCCACTTCAATTGTTATCTCTATTAATAGAGAAGCAGCACAAAAATACACAATAGGGTTTGAATTACTGCAGGAAGAACAAAATGAGTAAATCAACCCTATGGAGCCATTAATACAACTCAATTGCTGCAAATTAATAAAAACCTTATTTTTGTCTTAATTTTCCAAACTATTGAGCTGAGCCCCGAAGGTTGGTAGCCTAATTGTAGCAACATTGGCCCCTTGGCTTCACAATGGCTGCCCCTGTCGATTCACTGATTGGCACCAATTTCCAGCAATATAATTTAAAGAAACAATGAAAATGCAGTTTTTGCTGTACTCGATAAATTACAGCATAAGAAGATTTTACTCCAAAGGCTAGCCTGATCACTATGTTTTTGCGAGATGCTGAGAAATGGACAAACATGTTATCCAGCATCTGCATACACAGAAAACTGCCAATCAATGGTGGTGGATGGAGGGATAGCCAGAGCTCATAAATATTGCAGGAGCTTATTACCTAAGGAAGTAGCAGATCTGCAGAAGATAAAACACTGTTTTGTCAAACCTACATCAGGAAGCAGTGCTGAAATGTGCTGGAATCATGGTCTTTGCCACTACCATTTTCTCTTTTTAACCCCTTCATCACCCAGTCTATTTTCACCTTCATGACCCAGCCATTATTTCATTTCTGACCACTGTCACTTTATGAAATTATAAATCTGGAATGCTTCAACGGATCCCGGTGATACTGAGATTGTGTTTGTGACATATTGTACTTCATCATAGTGGTAAATTTAGACTGATTTTTTTTTGCTTTCTTGGTGGAAAAATGGGAAAGTGTGCAAAAATGTTGAAGATTTCGCAATTTTCAAACTTTGAATTTTTATGCCTTTAAACTAGAGAGTTATGTTGCACACAAATAGTTAATAAATAACATTTCTGCTTTATGTCAGCATGATTTTTGAAACAATTTTATTTTGTTAGAAAAGTAAAGGGTTCAAAGGTCATCAGCAATTTCTGCACCCCTCAAAGTGCTCAAAATCACATTCAAGACGTTTATTAACCCATTAGGTGCTTCACAGGAACTGATGCGGGTGTCACACGATACGATCTATTGTGCGATCGCATGAGCGATCGTACCCACCCCTGTCGTTTGTGCGTCATGGGCAATTAGTTGCCCGTGGCGCACAAAGTCGTTAAACCCCCGTCACATGTACTTACCTGCTGAGCGACGTTGCTGTGGGCGGCGAACATCCGCTTCCTGAAGGGGAAGGGACGTTCGGCGTCACAGCAACGTCACACAGCCGCCGGCCAATAGAAGCGGAGGGGCGGAGATGAGCAGGACGTAAACATGCCGCCCACCTTCTTCCTTCAGCATTGCCGGCGGCCGCAGGTAAGCTGCAGTTCATCGTTCCCGGGGTGTCACACGGAGCGATGTGCGCTTCCCCGGGTACGATGAACAACTGGCGCAAGGAAGAATTCCAATTATGTATATCAGCTCACCGTGTGGAAGCTCAGTCCTCGTTTCTCCCTGGAGCACGGACAGGCACTGCCACAGCCAGGTATAACAAATAGAAGAAGAAAGGGATGTCCAGCTCTTCAGGCAGAGAAAACGAAGGTCTTTATTTCATCATGCAGATACAACGAATGACATGACCAGCACTACGTGTTTCAGGTGAAACACACCCTTAATCATGATGGAGGGTGAGTGTTTCACCTGAAACGCGTAGTGCTGGTCATGCCATTCGTTGTATCTGCATGATGAAATAAAGACCTTGGTTTTCTCTGCCTGAAGAGCTGGACATCCCTTTCTTCTTCTATATACAAAGAAGAATAAACGATTTTTTAAAAATAAACGACGTGTAAACGATACACGATTTGTAACCGATTTGCGATCGTTCTGAGACGCTCGTAGGTGTCACATGAAACGACGTCGCAAACAATGCTGGATGTGCATCACGAAAACCGTGACCCCGACGTCATATCGCACAATAGTTCGTCTCGTGTGATGCCCACATAAAGCAATGTGGAAGTAAAAGAATAAAATTTTACTTTTTTGCACAAAAATGTTACTTTAGCCCAACATTTTGCAATTTTATAAGGGTAACAAAAGAAAATTGAAAGTACTATTTAGTGTAATTTCTCCTGAGTACAATAATATCTCAAATACGTTGGAAAGCTACTGTTTGGGCGCAAGGCAGGGCTCGGAAGGGAAGGAGCGCCATTTGTATTTTAGAGCACAAAATTGTCTGGAATAGATAGCAGATGCCATGTCGCGTTTGGCGAGCCCCTGATGTGCCTAAACAGTGGAACCCCCCCCCCCAACAAGTGACCCCATTTTGAAAACTAGACCACTTAAAGAATTTACCTAGATGTTTGGTGAGCATTCGGGCATTTGTGAAATGGCAATACCAAATATGTGTATATTTTTTTCTTTTTCTAACCCTTTAATTTTCAGTGTGGTGCATGGGGGTGATTTGAATTTTTATGTGTTATATTTTTTTCTAAGTGTTTAACTTTTTTTCCCTTCTTTTTTTAAATTTTACTAGTCCCCCTAGGGGACTATAAGGGTCAGCATTCTGATCGCTCATTCATTTCTGTTGATCAGAGCACAGCGTTCCCCATTTTGACAGTGAGGTTTAAGAGGTTAACAAATATGAGTGGATCACGGATCCACCCACGCCTTCGAGGCACACATGTCTGTTGTTTAAATCAGCAGACATGTGCAGGGATCGCTGCTGGCTTACCGCAGCAGCCAGCGGTAATCACGCTTTCATGATTTAGAACGTACCGTAATGTCCTAGGTCATGAAGGGGTTAAACACATACTACAGTTGAAATCAGAAGTCTAAAAAGACACATATGCATGTTTTTCTCACTATCTGACATGAAATAAGAAAAAAAACTTCCCCATTTTAGGTCAATTAGGAACCAAAAATATTATATTTGCCAAATGCCAGAATAATGAGAGAAAGAGAATGTTTTAAGGCATTTTATTATTTTCTGCAAAGTCAAAAGTTTATATACATTTCATTAGTATTTGATACTATTTCCCTTTAACTGTACAACTTGGGTCAAACATTTTGGATATCCTTCCACAAGCTTCTCACAATAGTTGGTAGGAATGTGGGCCCATTTCTCCTGACAGAACTAGTGTAATTGAGTCACGTTTGTAGATCGCCTTGTTCGCACCTGCCTTTTCAGCTGTCCATACATTTTCAATAGGATTGAGATAAGGGTGTTGTGATGGCCACTCCAAAACATTGACTTTGTTATCCTTAAGCTACTTCATAACCAGTTTGGCAGCATGCTTTGGGTCATTGCCAATTTGGAAGACCCATTTCAGCCCAAGTTTTAAGTTCTTGGCTGATATTTTGAGATGTTGCTTCAGTATTGCCACATAATTTTCTTTCCTCATGATGCCACCTGTTTTGTGAAGTGCACTAGTCCCTGCTGCAGCAAAACAACCCCACAACATGATGCTGCCACCCCCGTGTTTCACAGTTGGGATGCTGTTCTTAGGCTTTAAACCTTCTCCCTTTTACCTCCAAATGCAACAATGGTCATTGTGGCCAAACAGTACAACTTTAGTTTTGTCACACCATAGGACATGTCTCCAAAAATTAAGGTCCTTGTTCCTGTGTTTATTTGCAAATATTAATGTGGCGTTTTTATGTTTCTTTTGGAGTAATGGCTTCTTCCTGGCAAAGTCGCCTTTCAGCCCATGTTGATACAGTACTTGTTTCTCTGTGGGTAATGACACAATCTTACCATTTTCCACAGCATCTTCACAAGGTATTTTGCTTTTGTTTTTTTGGGTTGATATGCACATGTCTGACCAAAGCACGTTCATCTCTGGTACACAGAACTCATCCCCTCCCTTAGCGGTATGATGGCTGGACATTGCCATCTTGTTTGTACTTGCGTATATTTGTTTGTAAAAGTGAACAAAGCACCTTCAGGTATCTGGAAATTTCATGTCAGATAGTGAGAAAAACATTCATATGTGTCTTTTTAGATAGTGTATGTAAACCTCTGGTTGTAACTGGACTTATTAGTCAGTGCTCAATCACACTGGGAACTCAGCATTCGCCCTTACCCTGTGTTTTTCCTCTTGGACAATTATGGAAATATTTCCATAAAACAATAGAACAAGCACAATGTACAGTACTAGGAAACGTGTCCCCAAATTGTAATTTAGTGGACTGCCTTTATTATATTAGGCATGTTAGAACAAGTGACAGGACTTCTTTAGATAATGAGTGGCCTAGTGGGCAATTGTCCTCTGCCAATTATCATTCACTTTAACAATATTTTATTATATAAAGCCTCTTAAGCGATCACATTTTCCTTTGATTTACATTTGTTTTAGGATTATCACCAATAATTCAAACAGCATTAAAGAACACTTTAATACTATCACTTTCTGCAGCTGTCAAGTTCTAGAGCGGAGTATATATATAAATGGCAACTTGTGCCTTCTGCTAACAATCATAGACTAATCACTCTAATTATTAATTCCCCTATTGTACTGTCTATGAATACAGATATGGCTCCACACAGAACATTGTAAAGTAACGGGGATGACATTGGGAATTGCTTAGGAAACGGACTGCACAAATGGAGCAGACCTCTTGATTGAGATCTACTCTCTTGCTGTCATTACTAATTACCTTTTCCTTGCAGTGATTTAAATGCAGCGCGGTGCTTTTATTTTTCACAATGGAGCTTTATGATGTTATTTCTTCTTTCCAAAGAAGAGCATAAAGACAGAATTCAAAGGCCCGTTTATCCTGTGGAAAATCTAGACGGCTCCTCAAGTACTTTATATAAATATTGTGCGCCAATCTTTTCATAGCGAGTCATACTGCACAGAAAATGTCGAAGTTTTAGACTAGAAAGTAAGCTGGTCCTCATGTCACAGAAAATATGAAGGTAGAATAAACCACTCAAAGGGTTAATGTTGGAGTAACGACCTTAGAAATACATGATCTTGAAAGGTATAAAATGCCTGCACTGATACAAAATAAAATGTTTGAACCAATAAGGTTTTTCACCATGAAATACAGAAATGAAAGAATGCTGAGAGCTTATGCAAAAGAGCAGATAAAAGACAGGAACCCTGATTTTTAATCATTATGGGATCTGAAGCCTTTAATGGAAAATCATGTGGAGTATTTTACGGGCAATAATTTCAAGCATATTGTTTAATTAAGAAAAAAAACTTTACAATTTTCATTTGTTTTGCTTAAACAAGCTTATAGCTTTCTCTAGCCAGGCAAAAAAGGAAAAGTAATATTTTGGTTCTCCTTTTTACCAATTTAGTAGATTTCAATCTGACTACATTTCTGCATCTATGGTCCTCATTCATTAAGACTAGCATTTCATACTCCAGGCTTATAATATAGGTCTCATTGTACAAAGGTAATGTGTCGCCCCAAGGGATGTCGCTCCAGCTTCAGGGACGCCACCGGGTCTTCTTCTGTTTATTTGGCAACAGGTAAGTTAGTTTTTATTATGTATCATGACGCCACTCACGGCTTGCCGTTAGGATTGTATTAACCGCCGCTGCGGGTTTTGTGAGCTTCTGGGGCTGATGAGGTCTGCAGCTAGGAGGTGTAGCCTCCTGTGAGTGAGGCAGGCCCCAGGAGCTCGGGTGAGCAGGGTAGCTGGTCCCAAAATATTTCAGGCAGAGTCCAACAATCTTATAACTGATTTTTACTCACTTCTAGATGTTTCTGTGAGCTGACCCGAGCGATGCTTCAATAAACCAGGTGAAACCAGGTGTCTTTCGGGCAAGTCTGAGGGTGACACTTAGCTCACCTTCCTAGCACTTCTGTTTTCAGATAACCCCTGACCTGAAGTACCGTGGGATCTATCCAGGGAGTCGCAACTGCCTTTTCTCTCCTGTGTTCAACCCGTTTGCCGGCAGCGTGGACCAAGGAAGATGGCTCCAGGCTCTGTCTCCTTTATGGATCCCTGCGTTGCTTCTGAGGCTCGGACCTGTGAGGTTGGGGAGGTACCTGTAGTTCCCCTCACCGGCAGGTTTAGCAGATTGTTAAACTTGAGTCTGCTCTAGGGACCTGTACCCCATACATGCCTAGTCCCCAGGAGCACCTTTCAGCGTCCTCACTCGATGACCGTTCTCCCCCACTAACTGTCACTACACGTGCAGGGTCTGACTAGTGGCAGCGCGCGCGTCTCCTAGCAACCGCCACGCTCCACTACCAGACTGGCTCTCCTTTCTTCCTGACAACCTCTGCACTTTAGTTCCCAGCCCCTCCACTTCACCTCTCGATGAGACTTGAAAGCTAGCCCTCTTTGAAGACTACCCAAGGGTCCCCTCTAAAGGTTTGGGAGACCTGGTTGCTATGTGTCTGTGCGTACACACCTCGTTCTGGCCCTTAGGACTACCTGGAAGTACTGTCCTAGCATGAGTGCAGTACTCTGTGGTGCCTGACTGGGTCAGGGGTGCCACAGTAATATCAAGTTACCAAATAATTAATTTCCATACATTTCTGCTTTTAAAGTATTTTAAGATGCAGAGGTGGATTGTAGGGAAAGAAAAAAGGGCAAATGATAAGTGGTCTCCAATGCAGCTTTCTGTACCTAGATCGACACTTGGAGCTGTGTGCTGCCCCAGCCATTGAAGCTCACTTATATTAAAGAGACCTATCTATTCACTATTACAGATTGGAAAAAATATTATGCATAAGTATGACTCTACAATGCAGTTGTGAGGAATATGAAAAGCTCGGCTAATTTCGTAACTCACATGCTACAAAGGAGATAACTTCAGTGATGAGTGGTCATCTTGGCTCCATTTCTCCAGATAGTCAGATGAGCAGAGGACTCCAGATAATTAAAGTTATATAAAATTGAATTCCCTACTTGACTGCCCTAATACTCAAGTCAGCACTTAAAGAGAATTTGTCAGCAGGTGTTTGCTATCTCAACTGAGAGCAACATTATGTAGGCAAAGAGACTCTGAATCCAATGATTAGCTTACTGGCTGCAGCCATTCTGACACAATCCGTGTTTATAGATTTAGCTATGTAGTAGAGCTGAGAAAGCTGTCCACACCAAGCTCTCAATAGAGATTGTACATTGACAGTGAGGCGCTAATCAGAGATGTGGGCGTGCCTAACTACCATGTGCATGAAATTGTAGTCCAGCTCTGATAATCACTAGGTAATAAAGCCTTTACTTTAAGTAAACAACAGCACACATCCTGATAAGAGAGGCATAGTTGATTTGTTTTTTTTAACCCCTACAGTATACTGTACTCATGTGCCGCCGCCGCTGCTTGGATCCAGAACTTCAGGGATGGTGGCTCGAGGGTCTCCAGACACGGGGGTCTCGCGGACACGCCAAATAAAAATGGGGGACGTAGATGTATGGGCTAGTCCGTAATACGTTTGTGACGCCACCCACGATGTGTGGTGAGATGGGACACCACCACTGCTGTTACGGGGCACCCAGGGGAGATGTTGTGCAGCAAGATGTTAACCCCTTCGTGGGCAGGGATGGTGGCCCCGGGACCCGATGGCTCTGGTGCAGGGGGAATGATGACCGCAGGGGGTGTTGGTGTACTCACTTTCAGTAAAACACGCAAGTCTCTGGTAAACCAAGGTGGTGGTGGCCGGTGCCGCGGCCGGTTGCGTTCGGGATCCCCCACCCGGCTGGTGGTCTTTATCCTTTTCCTGCACTGTTTAAGTAGAAAAGACTTCCCAGTTTGAAACGTAGGTGTCCGCTCCCGACTGGATGTGGCCTAAGGAGCCATGCCCGCAGACGCTGGCCTGTGGGATCTATGGGCCTTGGCGGTGACCTCTTATCCCTAATCCGTGGGCCGTTGTCTTCTCTGAGTGACTTTGGGTGGGACAGGACCTCTAGTCCTGGCCTCAATTGGTTAATTAACCAGTTCCACTTGTTTCTGGCTCCTGGCATGAGGTTCCGAGTACTCCCCTAACCGCCTAGCCAAGGCACCAGGGCTCCTACCCTGGTACCTGTCAGTCAGCTTCAGGCCTGACACACAGGCCTGACCTCTACTCCACACTCCTGGCCTCAATCGGTTAATTAACCAGTTCCACTTGTTTCTGGCTCCTGGCTTCAGGGTCCGAGTTGCCCCCTTTGTGCTACGGTTTCCGGGTCGGTTCCCCGTGTTGGTACCGGCGGACTACAACTCTGGCCCGGTCCACCTCGGTTCCACCGAGCCGTCTTCCTGTCTCCTACTGACGGAGACCACCGTCTGCCTCCTAGCCAAGGCACCAGGGCTCCTACCCTGGTACCTGTCAGTCAGCTTTAGGCCTGACACACAGGCCTGACCTCCACTCCACACTCCTCTGTCCTTGAACTCCAAGACTGAACTAACGCTCTTTTTCCCGCCCCGGGCTGTCTGCATCCCTGGGTGGGCGTGTTCCAACCGCCTGGTCACACCCACTGGTGTGTCTATCTGTCCCTAAGGGGGGTGACTAGGGTTTAAAGGTTAGCTGTGTGTTTCCTAGTGAGGGAACGGTGTAGTGCAGGGGCCTAACTGTGACTACCTGGTTTTGCCAGGGCATCACACTCCCCCTTGGTTAAACACAGACCGTCCGCGGGCTGTCCGACCACCACCGGTTTATTTTTACTGCAAGAAGATAAAAGAATAAAACATTTACAAGTATTATAATATATTTACATTTCAAGAATATTTTGTTTTCTTCCCTTACGGGAGGCAGGTTACTTAAACGTTGCATAACATAACCGGGACGGGACGGACCTGGTCCTTTCCACTTCACCCACCCAAAACAACCTAGCCCTGGTGCCACCACTAAAACACAGGTTGGCACCCCTTGCCAAGTCCAGGCTAGGTCCGGGTGTTGACCAAACGGGCCGGGTAAAAAGTCCCTTACCCGGCAGTCCTTTCAAGGGCCTCACGTCTAGGGGAGCCCTGACCCAGGGGGTAGTCACTGGTCTCATTGGTGACAGGGCCTCGGCCTACTCTACCGCAGGCCCGTCATCCAATCGGTCTCTCCAGAAACTGCAGTTTGGTGAAAAGGATGGTCTTTTAAAACACAAACATCGCTGCTGGGACAGCCTCCTCCTGCAGCTTTCCCTCAGACCACCACCGGACAGCACGAGTCCCCAATGCCACCATCACTCACGGGTGACACTGTCCAAAAGACTCCGTCTTCAGCTGCCGACGGTGCGGGTACGACTGCTCCTCCGGAACGGGCTCCATCCTCCACCAGGGGCTCCAACCCCTGATGGCCTCTTCACTTGGAACTTGCAGGGGTGAAGACGTTCAACAAGAACGGAGAACAGTGTCATTTAACTTCTTACCTGCCCTGCCACCCCCCACCAGCTATGCAGATGGACTCCTCCGGGGAACATGAGGACGTTCAACAGGGGTAACAGTCTATAAACATCAAACTTGCAATTTCAACTTCAAACGTTGAAACTTGGGGTGAGCTCCTTTAAAACCAGCCATTCTCAGGGCATGCACCGGCAAAGTGCCCAGGTTGTCTGCAGTATCTACAGATCGGTATTATCATACCCCCAGCGGCAGTCAGGGTTTCATCCTCCGAGACGGACTCCGTATCACCTCCGGAACCGCTGTCATCCGTCTCCGAGCTGGACGCCATTCTCTTTGTGGCCGGGCGGACTGCCGGAGCAGACATCCTTCTGGTGGCAGGCGGGTCACCACCAGCTGCTACAAAGGGAGTCACTACCGGAGCCCAAGGGTCCACCGCTCATGCAACCAGAGCGGGGGCTGCAGCTTCCTCTCTGACCGCTTCACTTGCGGGCGCCACCGCTCCAGCGATGTGCGGGGACGGCACCAGGCATGGCTGCTCCCCCTTGGTCTTTTTCTGGCACTCCTCTTTCAGGCCTGTGAGTTTTGTTTTGCGACTTCCGGCCTCGCTTTCCGGCCGCATTCCCAGGGAATGGGGCTTCAGCTTTCATGCCCTTTTTGCGGGGAAGAAGACGCTGGGCTGTAGTTTTTCGCGCCAAAATGGCGACTTCTGAAAATTTGGCAACGGATCACCGCTGACTGTCCAATACAAAGCGCACATCCACAAGGTAAGTGGATGGGTAAGTATCCTGTTCGTGACGCCAAGTTTCGGGATGTGCCACCCCTGTGCCAGCAGCTGCCGCTGCTCGGATCCGGACCTTCAGGGGTGGTGGCTCGAGGGTCTCCGGACCTGGGGGTCTCACGGACACGCCGAATAAAAATGGGCGACGTAGATGTACGGGCTATTCTGTAATAGGTTCTTGACACCACCCACAGTGTGTGGTGAGGTGGGACACCACCGCTGCTGTTACGGGGCACACGGGGGAGATGTTGTGCAGCAAGATGTTAATCCCTCCGTGGGCAGGGATGGTGGCCCCAGGACCCGATGGCTCTGGTGCAGGGGGAATGACTACCGCAGGGGGTGTTGGTGTACTCACTTTCAGTAAAACACGCAAGTCTCTGGTAAACCAAGGTAAAATATTATGCATAAGTATGGCTCTATAATGCAGTTGTGAGGAAAATAAAAAGCTCGGCTAATTTCGTAACTCACATGCTACAATGGAGATAACTTCAGTGATGAGTGGTCATCTTGGCTCCATTTCTCCAGATTGTCAGATGAGCAGGGGACTCCAGATAATTAAAGTTATATAAAATTGATTTCCCTACTTGACTGCCCTAATTCTCAAGTCAGCACTTAAAGAGAATTTGTCAGCAGGTGTTTGCTATCTCAACTGAGAGCAACATTATGTAGGCAAAGAGACTCTGAATCCAATGATGTATCACTTAGCTTACTGGCTGCAGCCGTTCTGATACAATCAGAGTTTATAGATTTAGCTATGTAGTAGAGCTGAGAAAGCTGTCCACACCAAGCTCTCAATAGAGATTGTACATTGACAATGAGGCGCTAATCAGAGGAGTGGGCGTGCCTAACTACCATGTGCATGAAATTGTAGTCCAGCTCTGATAATCACTAGGTAATAAAGCCTTTACTTTAAGTAAACAACAGCACACATCCTGATAAGAGAGGCATAGTTGATTTGGTTTTTTTTTTAACCCCTACAGTATACTGTACTCATGTGCCGCCCCCGTGCCAGCAGCCGCCGCTGCTTGGATCCGGACCTTCAGGGGTGGTGGCTCGAGGGTCTCCGGACCCGGGGGTCTCACGGACACGCCAAATAAAAATGGAGGACGTAGATGTATGGGCTAGGCCGTAATACGTTAGTGACACCACCCAAGGTGTGTGGTGAGATGGGACACCACTGCTGCTGTTACGGGGCACCCAGGGGAGATGCTGTACAGCAAGATGTTAACCTCTCCATGGGCAGGGATGGTGGCCCCGGGACCCGATGGCTCTGGTGCAGGGTGAATGATGACCGCAGGGGGTGTTGGTGTACTCACTTTCAGTAAAACATGCAAGTCTGTGGTAAACCAAGGTGGTGGTGGCCGGTGCCGCGGCCGGTTACGTTCGGGATCCCCCACCCGGCTGGTGGTCTCTATCCTTTTTCTGCACTGTTTAAGTAGAAAAGACTTCCCAGTTTGAAACGTAGGAGTCCGCTCCCAACTGGATGTGGCCTAAGGAGCCGTGCCCGCAGACGCTGGCCCTTGGGATCTATGGGCCTTGGCGGTGACCTCTTATCCCTAATCGGTGGGCCGTTGTCTTCTATGAGGGACTTTGGGTGGGACAGGACCTCTAGTCCTGGCCTCAATCGGTTAATTAACCAGTTCCACTTGTTTCTGGCTCCTGGCTTCAGGGTCCGAGTTTCCCCCTTTGTGCTACGGTTTCCGAGTCGGTTCCCCGTGTTGGTACCGGCGGGACTACAACTCTGGCCCGGTCCACTTCGGTTCCACCGAGCCGTCTTCCCGTCTCCTACTGACGGAGACCACCGTCTGCCTCCTAGCCAAGGCACCAGGGCTCCTACCATGGTACCTGTCAAGTCAGCTTCAGGCCTGACACACAGGCCTGACCTCCACTCCACACTCCTCTGTCCTTGAACTCCAAGACTGAACTAATGCTCTTTTTCCCGCCCCGGGCTGTCTGGACCCCTGGGTGGGCGTGTTCCAACCGCCTGGTCACGCCTACTGGTGTGTCCATCTGTCCCTAAGGGGGGTGACTAGGGTTTAAAGGTTGGCTGTGTGTTTCCTAGTGAGGGAACGGTGTAGTGCAGGGGCCTAACTGTGACTACCTGGTTTTGCCAGGGCGTCACACTTATATTACATAGCAAAAGCCTGCTGACAGATTTCTCTTTAATTTTTAACTCCTTGTCCTCTATTAGTAGTAGAATGCACAGACATGATGTGCGCTCAATCAGTGTGGCACTTTCCCTAAACAAGCAGCTCCCTAAATGATTCAGTATACATTCCCTGCAGCTCACTTCATTTTGAGCCTTGCACTATCAGTCACAGAGCTGTGGTATGCCTCAGCCCCTTTTTTTTGTTTTTTGTTTTTTAAGGGGTGACATTCAGTGTTTAAGCACCCCATACAAAGGCTTCTGGAAACACTTCAACTTTACAGTCTCTGGCAATATTTTATACCCCAAAAGCAGATATTTGTGTAACTTTGGACTGCCCTCTTCTATACTGTATATTAAATCATATGCCAGAACCTATTGACACAAACAACAATTATCTAATGGTTGTGCTCTGAGTTAGCAGTTACTGAGAAGAAGGCCACTCTATCTGTGTCTTGAGGCTTTTACCAACCTTAATCTAGACCTGGTATCATAAACTTTGTGTTACGGAGTTATCAAATTGTCTCTTCAGGGAGGAAGAAGACGAACTCTGGTGCCACCTATTGGAAGTAGCAATCCTAGTGGATAAAAGTGACCCTCCAACGAGTCTTGTCATATGACTTAGGATTTATGCCAGATCAGAACCTCAATTTGAAGACACAGTGTTTCAGGATGGTTGTCCCTCATCAGTGCAAAGTAAGAGATCTGATCTGGCTGTATGAGAGGCTAAGATGTAGTCTAAAGGGGAAGCTTTTCTCCTTACAAAGACTGACACACCGTTCCAGCATGCCAGTGAGGAGACTTTTAAGCTGCAATGCTCCTCTGGGAAATATTCAAATTGTCTCTTCAGGGAGGAGGAAGATGAACTCTGGTGCCACCTATTGGATGTAGCAATCCTAGAAGTCAAAATGACCCTCCAACGAGTTATCAAAGAACAGAAAATTACAGCCAGGAATATTGCTACAAATTGATGACAGATTACTATGGGGTAATTGATATCTCTGCATAGACTTGCATCGTATGCTGTATTGTTCATGTATATGTATTTAATTCAACATTGGATCATATAGAAAAAAAACGTAGCTAAACAACTACATATAACTTAAATGGCTGTACACCAACATGTATTATATAGTTGCCTATGGGCACAAAATAAAACCACTCTCTAGTAGTTAGATCCTCCTAAGGGGACCTGACCCATCATGCTGCTTGCATCCATATACGAATATTATTTTCTTGCTATGGTTCTTTAACATCATTCAGAATGTAAATGAGAACTTATATCCTATTTGGCACTGAAATCCTTAAACACTGAATTCTCCACACCTTTCTCTTTGCTATTTGCAAATATTTCTATCAGACCAAATAGTCAAATAAAAATCCATTATTATATTAAAGTCCTTCAAAAATGTGTTTTAAGAGTCTAGAGGTCACTCACCCACAATGCTCAATAGAATTCATATTCACTTTAGCTGACTTTTTCCATTCAATTTGCCATGTCATTCAAACATTAGTAAAATATTGATGTCGGCTATAACCATATATGCATATGTTGGCCTGTGCCCTGGGTGTTTTTATGAACATGTCTGCTCTACGCCAATTGACTGCATTTTTTTTTTAAAGCAGGAGAATGTATTTGTATGCAAATTCCATCAAGCACCTTTGTGAGCACTTAGGCTGAATAGTAAAAAGGCATCATATTAACAACCTCACATTGCCAGAGTTGCCTGTGCCGAAGTCTCTAAGCAGAAGTCAATGTATTCTTCCGAATACACAAGTAGAATATTGCTTAGGGTAGTCATGACAGAGTGAATGTCAAACGCGTTCCTGTTGCGCTGGGTATACTAATTAAAATGCAACTGGCTTTGGTGATCCACAGTTTATTTTCTTTTTGTGCTAATGCTTCGCATTTGATTCATGTTTATGCTACTTGCCGGCTCCTTTTAACTGACACAGTTATTTGCCGAGGCAGAAGTACATTGTGTTTATGATGTTTACCACAAGTGTTATATTGATTAGCTGGTGGTGAAGGGCTAACAGCCAACAGCATAGAACAACCTGTGGGCAGCTGATGCCAAATGTTATTCTGCTGAAGGCCAAAAGACCAAATTTATACTTCATTTGTTTTTTATTTTTTTTTTTAAACATAAACTAAAATTATTCACTGTGAACATAGGACACGTACGACAAATGTGTTGAAATACTAAATGCAATTTTGCAGCAACTTATCAAAAATGTAATCTTTTCATAATGAGCCTGCGTCTCAGGGGCGTAGATACCAAACTAGAGCTTTAACTATATTCCCGTGCATTGAAGATATCTCATGAAAGAATTCACCTTCGGTAGCCTGTTATTAGAGGACACCTGTCAATAAAATATGTGAGAAAGTAATAGTCAAAAACAAACATATATTAGCTTTAGTTACGATAGTTCACCATAAACTGCAATATCTGGTAAGGAGAAAAGTAATGTCATTAGCTATAACCAGGCTTGGACTGGTCCAGCAGGAAATCGGTGGATCCTCCAGTGAGCTCTGACTCAGACAGTCTCTCTCTATGCCCAGTTTAAGCTTCTCCCCTCTCGTCAATCAGATGAGGGGAGAAAAGCTGGGCAGACATGTGTTTTCTTTATTGTCAGGTACTGCATTGCCTGTTATATACTTCTCTGGGAGAACTGGGAATCAAAGGGTGAGCAAGGTTTGGTTGCAGAGTCATAGAGCCATGCGCCGGGTGGGTCTCCTCTCACTTCCCGGAGACTCTGGGTAGGATGGGGAGAATAGGGAGGCTGAGTACAGTATTTCCACTGTATTGCACTCACTACCCTGCTCTCAGAATCTTACAGCACTGGACCCCATCAACCAACACAGACCTAATGTGGAGTCTCAGGTTGCATATAAATGCAGCCAGGAGAGCTCTGTAAGCAATGCTGCAGGACGAAGAGAAATCAGTAAAGAAATGGTATTTTCTCTCTCTCTTCTGCACGGCTATGACAGCCAAGCTCTGTAGTCAGCTCTAGCAGGCGGGGAAGGGGATTCTCCAGAGTCACAATACCGGGAGTACTGGGGCTTCCTGCATTATGTCTCTAGCCCTACTACCCGTTCCTATCCTCCACCTCACTAAAAGCTGCTTTTTCTTGTTTGCCCAACACACCTGAACTTTTCTGTTCCTTCCCCATGCTGCCCTCTAGATAACAATATTACAATGCCATCTTCACTGCTTTTCTGTGATGATGATAGCTTCTTCTTTGGTGTTTGCTGTTAAGAGTTCCAGCTATTTTATATCTTTGTGTGTGTGTGTGTGTTTGTGTGTTTGTGTGTGTGTGGTGCCCCTGAATATATCAGGGTGCCACAGGGTACCGCATCCTTCACTCATGGTGCAGGGCCTACACCCCATGGTTCCAGGTTCCTAAGAAATCGGTGTCACTACCATCAGCACCACAAATCCCAATCAACACCTCACATCATGACCTGTCAGACACACTAGTGGGTTGGTCTAGCTGGAAAAAGGCCCCCCACCTACGGGTCAGGGAGACTGGTGGAAGGGAAGGAGTAGAGTCTAGTGAGAGCCCTCTAAGTGAGAGGAGCTGGGGAGTGGTAGCTCTCGGGGAGCTAGACCGAGGTTGGGTCGGACGGTGGTCCGGGACCAGAGAAGTCGGGGACCGGTAGCAGTGACATTGGAAAAGGGTGCGACGGACATAGTCTAGGAGGACTGTCGGCACCAGAAAACCCAAAAGAACTGACCGGTACCGAGCACGACGGAGTACAGGACCCTAGGTCAGGAGCCAATTCAACATCCTGACAATTAACCTGTAGAGGAATGGGACCTTCAGGGACCTTCCCACAGAGCTTAGAAATTGGGGACATCAGCACAACGCGGGTGACAGGGTTTTCCAGCCAAACAGCAGCCCACTGAAGTCCCAAGTGCCAGCCCTCAAGAGCACAGCTACACTACACATAGTGAGCGGAGCCCTAACAGCTTCAAGCCACAGGGCAACAAACAGACAACTAAATCGTGCATGGAGACAGGCTTCGGATTACCAAGTGACACCGGTGGGAATGGATACCTGGATGGGCTCCCCATAGTGACAGTGGTACACAGGGACTTTGACTTACCTGCAGTGTGTGTGTCTACTTTATAAATGGAGAAACTGTCTACTTTAAAAATCTCATCCAGCACCAAAACAACCGCAGTGAGTACCCCGATCCCTCCACCCTGCGCTCCCAAGTAACCAACACTCTGAGCCCGGGGACTTCCCTACCTGTGGAGGGACTAACATCTGGCTGCTTAACTCCATATGCCCCGCCACTCCTTACAGCAATGGCGGTAATCTCATTACCGCAACCCACAGGTGGCGTCATGAACATATCCCCTGTAAATACCCCTTTTTACAGATCAAAGTGTCCGCCAAGCAGAACCCGGACCCCCCCTCAAACCACGATCCCGGATCCGAGCAGCCCAACTAACACCGGGGCAGTACACCTTGAATCTAACCTGGCGTCACGAACAGGTTAAGGACTGGACCCATTAAACCGGGTGACGTGCGGTTTCCAGAACTGTTCCAAACTGTGCTGTGGCTATTCGATTGAATTCCCGCCATTTTGCCGCCAACTTGCCCGCTATTTTGGCACCTAAAAATAACAACTGCACCATCATCCCCAGCAAAAGGACGCAAAGCTGATGCCCCGCCCCCATGGGAGTAACCGGATGTGAAGGCGAGATTGGCGCAGGGACAACAGGATTCTGAACAAAAGTTCCTGGAAGAAAGAGCAGCAGGATGTCGGTGCCAAGAGTTTGGTTGCCTGAGCGTTCCGTTGCCGCAACGGCTACCTGGATCTAAGAGGAGAAAGAGCGGCTCTGCAGGAGGATGCGGACACAGTTCCTGTTCCTGCTAGACGACTGGAGGATGGAGATGAGGAGTGTGGCAGTGGCGGTGTGGACCCGTGAAGTGGAAGCCCTGCGTGTGAAGCGGGCAAGCAGAAGTCCAGTTCTGGTTGATCCGGCCTACCCGGCCACCGCCACAGCCATGCCACCTCCTCCACCCTCAGCTGAAGCGATAGCTGTGCCGCTGCCCCCAACACAGGCAGTGCAGCCTCCAGCCCCCGCGGAAGACAAGCAGGCCGCAACGCCTCCAGTACCATCCCTGGCCAGACCAAACCAAGCCGCAACGCCTCCGGTACCATCCCCGGCCAGACCAGACCAGGCCGCCTCACCGAGCCTGTACCTTGTTACAGAGCACCCGGCCGCTTCTCCCCCAGCTGTGGAACAGCCGGCATGTCTAGTTGCTGCTGCAGGCAAGGAATCCACTGACATGCTGGTTCCACTGCAGCGCGGCCCCCCGGTAGCTGCCGGGGCCGCAGGAATTTGAATGCAGTCAGTTCCTCTGGAGAAGGCGGAACCTGAGGTCCAAGTCCCATACTGGGAAAAACACAATCAGCAACTGCTTGCGTAGATGTCCACCAGAGAGCAGTGTAGGGCAAAGGTTGCCGCCTGCACGCATAGAGAAAAGAAGCATCTGAGGAAAGCTACCTTCCGGGTCAGAGGGCCGCGGTACCGAGGCCTTGTTGAGTGTTTTGACCCCATCAAGGGGTGGGGGTTCATCTCTGAGCAGGGCCTTGCTACTTGGTTGTTTGTCTCCAGGAGGGATGTCGCAGAACACCACCAAAGGGGCACCCCGACAGAAACCTGAAACCAGGAGATATGGTTTCATATTGCCGGCATTGTGGAGAGCGGGGCTGGTATGCCCTGGAGATTAGCAGGCATGCCATGCAAGATGGCTGCCTTAGTAGTTACTGTTATTTTATATTGAGTTTGTCATTTTTCTTGAAAATCTGCATAATTGAAAGTGTTGAAAATGCTAATTCACCGGGAAAGTCCCCTGATTTTCTACCAGTTAATAAAAGCTATATTATGGACCATGGCTGCAGGACTGGCTGCAGCCAGCACAAACTTGTGCTCTTTGTAAATTGTTGCACTTAGTGTACCTACCAGAGTCATCTCCTGAACCACCAGGACTTCAATTCCGTCACCATGGACTCTGCAAGGAAGTGGTGCAACACCATGGCTAGCGGTTGCACCAGGGGTTCAGGTGTTTTCGGTGGCGGGTAGAAGGGAAAGGGACAATGGGAATGGACTGTCGCAGGAAGGGGCTACAGCGGAGTAGGCTGAGTCCCTGGCTACTGCTACAACCGGTAGCATTCCCAGGTGTTCCAACGTTGGACCCTCACGTTTGTAATGTTAAGTGTATTGCCTCCCTTGTGTGGGAAGAGTATTTCATATTTAATATGTTAATTTTATTCCAGTTCAATAAACCTCTGTGTTTCCTGCAGCTTGGGGACAAACTGCGTTTAACCAAGGGGGAATGTGGCACCCCTGAATATATCAGGGTGCCACAGGGTACTGCATCCTTCACCCATGGTGCAGGGCCTACCCCCCATAGTTCCTGGTTCCTAAGAAATCGGTGTCACTACCATCAGCACCACAAATCCCAATCAACACCTCACATCATGACCTGTCAGACACACCAGTGAGTTGGTCTAGCTGGAAAAGGGCCACCCACCTATGGGTCAGGCAGACTAGTGGAAGGGAAGGAGTAGAGTCTAGTGAAAGCCCTCTAAGTGAGAGGAGCTGTGGAGTGGTAGTTCCCGGGGAGCTAGACCGAGGTTGGGTCACAGATGGTGGTCCGGGACCAGAGGAGTCGGGGACCGGTAACAGTGACATTTGAAAAGGGTGCAACGGACATAGTCTAGGAAGACTGTCGGCACCAGGAACCCCAAAAGAACTGACTGGTACCGAGCATGACGGGGTGCAGGACCCTAGGTCAGGAGCCAATTCAATGTCCTGGCAATTGACCTGCAGAGGAAGGGGACCCTCAGGGACCTTCCCACAAAGCTCAGAGATTGGGGGCATCAGCACAATGCGGGGGACAGGGTTTTCCATCCAAAAAGCAGCCCACTGAAGTCCCAAGTGCCAGCCCTCAAGATCACAGCTACACTACACAGTGAGCGGGGCCCTAACATCTTCAAGCCACGGGGCCACAAACACACAACTAAATTGTGCACTGAGGCAGGCTCCGGATTACCAAGTGACACCAGTAGGAGCGGATACCTGGACGGGCTCCCCGCAGTGACAGTGGTACACAGAGACTATGGTTTACCTGCAGTGTGTGTGTCTACTTTATAAACCTCATCCAGCACGACTACCGCAGTGAGTACCCTGATCCCTGTGCTCCTAAGTAACCACCAACACCCTGAGCCCGGGTCCTTCACTACCTCTGGAGGGACTAACATCTGGTTGCTTAACTCCATCTGCCCCGGTACTCCTTACAGCAGCGGCAGTACTACCATTACTGCAACCCACAAGTGGCGCCACAAACTTATCCCCTTTAAATACCCCTTTTTACGGATCAAAGTGTACGCCAAGCCGGGACCAGGTCCTCGAGCCACGATCCCGGATCCGAGCAGCCCGACTAACATGTTTGACATTTTTAGTGATAAATTTCAGGCATTAACGGCATAATTTATACTAAAAGTGACACAAAATTATTAAAAATGCCAAAATAATTGAATCTTTAACTAAGTCCCAACAGGAGATTTTTCCTTTTTGTTTTGTCCTCCCCAATTCCATAACTGTGTTAGGGCTGTTTTTTAGTGGGACGAGTTGGACTTTTGAATGACACCATCCATTTTAACATAGGATGTCCTGGAAGTAGGAAAATAAAATTCCACACATCGAAATAGCTAAAAACAGCACAATTCGCTGTTTTTATTTACAGCGTTTGTTTTACAGTAAAAATAACCAGACAATATGATTCTTCAGGGCATTATGTGGATACCAAATATGAGTAGTTTTTTGTTTAAGTGGTGAAAAAAATTCAGAAATTGTAAAAGTAAAAAAAAAAAAAAAAAAATCACTTTTGCCGCCATTATCCAAGATCCATAATATTTTCAATTTTTAGTACATGGGGTTGTGAGTGGGCTTATCTTAGTACTCCAGCTGATGTTTTTATTGATATCCCTTTGGAGCAGATATGATGTTTTGATTGCCTGTTATTACAGGTTTTTTTTTGTTGAAGCAGCCAAAAAAATTGCAACTTTGACGCTTTGATTTTTTTATCATTACATCGTTTTCCAATCAGATTAATTAATTTTATATTTTGATGGGATCGGACTTATAATACCAAATATGTGTATTTTTAATGTTTTTATCTCTTACAATCTTATGAGGGAAAAATGGATGATTTTAACATTTATTTTGCTTTTTTCATATTTTTGAAAACTTTTTTTGCTTTTTACTTTATTAGTCTACTTAGGGACTAATACTGTAAAGAGATTAGCACAGCCATCATCTGCTGGAAAGAATGTGGGTTAAGCATACAAGCCTGCATCAAGGTCATAGAGCCAGCATATCAGGTAGAAGTATGTTCTACAAATGCGTCTCAATAAATTAGAATATCATTAAAAAGTGTATTTATTTCAGCAATTCAATACAAAAAGGGAAACGCATATATTATATAGAGTCATTACACACAGAGGTATCTAGTTCAACTGTTAATGTGGATGTTTATAGCTTACAGCCAATGAAAACCCAAAAGTCATCTCAGAAAATTAGAACAATTACCATAAAACACCTGCAAAGGCTTCCTAAGCATTTAAGAAAAGGCCATTAAAAAATTTGGGGGAGATTCCCATGGAGTGGACTGCTGCTGGAGTCAGTGCGTCAAAAGCCACCCCACACACCCGTATCCAGGACATGGTCTACAACTGTCACATTCCTCGTGTCAAGCCACTCATGACCAATAGACAACGCCAGGAGCTTTACAATCCAGTTTCTACTCCTTACACTACATGGAAACTGCTCTTACTAAAGTCTCTAATAATCTAACAACTAAATCTAATGGTCACTACTCATTGCTGATTCTGCTGCTGCATTCGATAATGTGCATCACTAGCTCTTCCTCACCATGCTCCATTCTATCGGCCTCAAGGACATCGCTTTCTCCTAGTTCTCTTACCTCTCTGACTGCTGGTTCACTGTATGTTTTACCGCCTCCTCTTCCCCTTACTGTTGAGGTTCCTTAAGGCTTAGTTCTAGGCCACCTACTCTTCTTAGTATACACTGCACCTGTTCTACAATCAGTATATTCAGCTTCCAGTATCATCTGTGTGCTGATGATACCCAATTGTACACATTGTCCCCTGACATCACCCCTGCATTGCTACAAAATACCAATGATTATTTGTCTGCTGTCTCCAACATCATATCCTCCCTATATCTAAAAGTGAATCTGTCAAAAACATAACTTCTCACCTTTCCTTCCTCTACTAACCTTCCTAACCCCAATATTACCATTTCCATGTGAGGTTCGACTATTACTCCCCAGCAGCATGCCAATTGTCTTGAGGTCATATCTGACTTATATCTCTGCCTACATCCAATCACTTGATCACACAAGTCACTTGCACCTCAAAAACATCTCTAGAATTTGACTTTTTGTTACCATCGACTATGCAAAAATTCTTATTGTCGCTCTTATTCATTTTCATTTGGACTATTGCAACTCTCCCCTAATTGGTCTTCCTCTTACTAAACTCTCCCATCTGCAATCCATCCTGAATGCTACAGCCAGAGTCATATTCCTTTCCAACCGCTACACCGATGCTTCACCCTGTGCCAGTCATTGCACCATGTGCCCATCCGCTATGGGGTGCCATATATACTTATCACTCTAACCCACAAAGCGCTCTACAGTTCTGCACAACCCAACATCTCCTTCCTAATCTCTGTCCAACACCCTACCCATGCTCTGTGTTCCGCTAATGACCTAAGACTGATATCATCTATAATCTGAACCTCCCACTCTCATCTACAAGATTTCTCGTGAGCTGCTCCAATTCTCTGGAATGCACTACCAAGAACAATTTGCTTATTTCACAATACCCATAGTTTTAAGTGTGTCCTAAAAACGCATTTTTTTACACTAGTCTATCACCTTTCCTCACTTATTTAACTATTACCACCAGTCTGATCACTCATTTATTTCTGTTGATCACAGCTACACAGCTGCAATTACCAGAAATACTCACCTCTTGTTAAAGGCAGCACTCAGCCGGGTGAAACAGGAAGTGAGTCATGTGAGCTACAGGAATGATTTAAATGTGGTGCACCACTAATATCAAATACTATAGTAGCAGGGGTGCTACATGCTTGTAAAGTAACTGTTTAGAAAGAGAAAAGACAAAGCATAGAAGGATCACACCACCAACAATATTTTGAATTCATTTAATGGTCTGCTCATTTAGTCATGCTTTTGGAGGGTCTGTTTGTTTATACATATAGTGTATTATAGTACTATTTGTGGAGTATGTATTCTTCCCATGCTGTCCAGCATTTATTCTATTTTTTGACAACAATAGAGGTTGAAGTATGGTATCCCTTTATAGCATTGCTCTACACATGGGGTTTCTTGTTATCTGCTGTTGGTTCATGTGTAACATCTTTGGCATTTAGTGATTTTGTGTGTTTTTAACCCATGTGTGTTTTGTATTAATAAAATTCAATAATTTATTGTGATTGTTGGTGCTGTGCTCCTTCTATGCTTTGTCTTTTCTCTTTCTAAATGTGAGCTACAGGAGTCATCATATGACCCTGTGCTACCATGGTAACGATCGGCTCACAGTGATCACGTCACAGCGCCGCTGATTGAGCCGGGTGAATGAATATTTATTGCAACGGGCACTTAAATCGTACTGTCACATTTTGACAGCACGATTTAAGGGGTTAACAGGCATGGGTGGATCACGGATCCATCTGTGCCTGCAAGGCACACGTGTGCTGTACAAATCAGCAGATGTGCGCTGATCCCCGCCGGCTGCCCAAACATTACATTATGGTGGCTTAGGACGTACCATTATGGCCTGCTGTCGTTAAGGAAAATATTTTAAAAATTTGAAAATTGTGACTTGCATTTGTATTGAGCCCCACATAGTCTGATATCTCTAAATAAAAGTATTAATGCCCAATTGCATCCAGGCATCAGGTAATTGGTAAATTGAGTCCACCTATGTGTAATTTAATCTCCGTATAATTATAGCTGTTCTGTGAAGATATTAAAGGTTTGTTTTAAAACATTAGGAATAAAACAGCATCATGAAAAGTAAGGTAAACACAAGAAAAGTCAGGATTAAATATGTGGAAAAGTGTAAAGCAGTGTTCGGTTATAATATAATAACACAAGCTGTGAACATTCCACAAAGCACTGTTCAGTCAACCATTCAAAAATGGAAGGAGTATGGAACAACTACAAAACTTCCAAGACATGGCAGTCAACCTAAACTGACATCCCAGATAAGGAGATAAGTAGTTAGAGGAGCAGCCCATGGTCACCCTAGTGAAGCTGAGGAGATTCATAGCTCAGGTAGCAGAATTTGTCCACAGAACAATTATTAGTTAGATACTCTGCAAATCTGGCCTTTATAGCCAGTGGAACCTTTTCGGCTCCAAACAAATGCTATGTGTGGCAGAAAACTAACACTGTACATCACTCTGAAAACACCATCCTCACGATCAAACAGGATGGTAGCAGCATCATGCTATGAGGATGTTTTTTCAGCAGGGACAAGGAAGCTGGGCAGAGATAATGGGAAGGTGGATGGAGCTAAATACAGGGAAAACCAGGAGGAAAACCAATTAGAGGCTGCAATGCTTGAGACTAGGGATAGGTTCATCTTCCAGCAGGACAACAGCACTAAATATACTGCCAGAAATACAATTTAATGGTTTACATCAAAGCATATTCATGTGTTTGAATACTAAGTCTAGACAAAAAGACTGATGGCAATCACCAAATTGAAATGTGAACAGGTGCATAACTGAACATGACATAAAATACAAAAAATATCAGTTTGCACTCCGATAACGCTAAAGTATGGAAACCATGAATGTGTGAACATAGGCCTGCATTACTGCAAAGGGGAATCTAAAAAAAATTAGATATTTAGCATATAGAAACGGCCGTTTGTATATCTGCCCAGTTGCCACTTCATGGCATATCTCGTAACTGGGTACCTACTCTATGCTGAAGCCTCTAAGTTAAAAAACCTCCTGTGAATGGGCAAGTAGGAACCTGCTATATAGGATAAGATTACATGTGTCAAGTGGGAGAGGGGTGCATGGTCAGAAGGTATGACCCTATTAAATATAGACAAAAAGACTGACGGCACTCATCAAATTGAAATGTCAACAGGTGCATAATTGAACAAGACATAAAAAACAAAAAAAGACAGTTTACACTACGATATTAGAGCATAGAGTAGGTACCCAGTTACGAGATATGCCGTGAAGTGGCAACTGTGCAGATATACATATGGCTGTTTCTATATTCTAAATATCTCATTCTTCTTAGATTTCCCTTAGCAGTAATGCAGGTCTATGTTCACACATTCATGGTTTCCATACTTTAGCGTTATCGGAGTGCAAACTGTCTTTTTTTGAACACTAAGTCTAGACCTAAATCACATTGATAATCTATGGCAAGACTTGAAAATCACTGCTCACAGACACTCTCCATTCAATCTCACTGCAGCTCCAACCAGTTTGCAAAGCAGAATGGCGAAACATTTCAATCGGTAGATGTGTAAAGCTAGTAGAGACATACTCAAAATGACTTGCAGCAGTAACTACAGTGACAGGTGGTCCTACAAAAGTATTGACTCACAGGATTAAATATTAATGCATGTCAAAATTTGCAGCTTTATATTTTTTCAAATAATTAGAAAATCATGCACCATTTCCTTTACACTTCACAAATACTTGCTACTTTGTGTTGGAAAATCAACCAAAATACCAATAAAATACATTTAAATTTGTGAAAGTAACATGGAAAAATGGGCAAAAGTGTTGGGACCCTTAAAATTATTCCAGAAAATGAAGTATTTCTCCCAGAAAGTTCTTGCAATTACACGTTTTGTTATACACATTTATTTCCTTTCTGTGTCTTGGAACAACACACACACACACAAAAAAATAGGATAAAAAGGCAAATTGGACAATTCCACACAAAACCCTAAAAATGGGCAGAACAAAATTGATGGCAAATTTCAAAAATTGTGGGTAAACAAATTTGTTTCAAGCATATCAAAAGGAGAAGAAATTACTACCAAATGTCCATATAATATGCAATATAAATTAATTTTTATTGAACAAATAATGAGGAATCCAACACCACAGTATTATTAAAATCATTACTAAAGCACCCAAACCTAGTCATCCAGATATTAGATTAACAAATTAGCTAAATTTACAGGCAACAATTTCTTGCCATATCAAGGTATTCACTAAAGCATGGGCCTCTGTATGTCAACAAATGGTTCACTATCTACCTGTAGACTCCATCACATAGATGGGCTGAGATTACACAACTATATCGTTATACATGTACAGGGAATTTCCCTATCAAAGGAGGGTATGCAGAACAAGGTAATTGAAGGTGTAATACAAGGGAAATTGCTACCTGTAATATCAAGGAGACTAGTCGGGTACACAGGACGCCCTACATGTGTTTCGACACACGCCTTCGTCCAAAGATCCCTTGATGTAATCTACAAACAACCTTTGGATAATAAGATCCGCCTGTAGGAATCTAAAAGGCTGTTCGAGTATGATGATCATGCCATATGTATGTAGCATAAAATATGATTCTTTCTATATACAAGCTTATCTATTGACATACAGAGGTCCATGCTTTAGTGAATACCCTGATATGGCAAGAAATTGTTACCTGTCAATTTAGCTAATTTATTTATCTAATATCTGGATGACTAGGTTTGGGTGCTTTAGTAATGATTTTAATAATACTGTGGTGTTGGATTCCTCATTATTTGTTCAACAAAAAATAATTTATATTGCATATTATGTGGACGTTTGGTCATAATTTCTTCTCCTTTTGCTATTTATGTTAAACGATTTGTCCATTAATATAGTCCTTGATGTTCTACATGAGTATTATGATTATATATTATGAACCATTGGTAATGGATATACATAGATAATCATGTGGAAATACGTTTTGTCATCAGTGTTCTTATATCGATTTGTTTCAAGCATGTGATGCTCATTCAAATTCACCAAGTAACAAGTGGCAAGTAACAGGTATGGGCAATATGAAAATCACACCTGAATCCAGATAAAAAGAGAAGTTGACTTAATCTTTGCATTGTGTGTCTGTGTGTGTCAACGTAAGCATGGAGAACAAAATGAGAACTGTTTGAGTGTTTGAGAACTAAAATTGTGGAAAAATATAAACAATCTAAATGTGAAAAGTTCATCTCCAGAGATCTTGATGCTCCTTTCTCCACCGTGCGCAACATAATCAAAAGGTTTACAACCAATGACACTGTAGCTAATCTCACTGGATATGTATGGCAGAGAAAAATTGACCAAAGGTTGCACAGCAGGATAGGTAGATAAGCAGCCCCAATCAAGTTCCAAAGATATTCAAGCTGTTCTGCAGGTTCAGGGTGCATCAGTGTCAGCGCCGTTTCACTGTTGACATTTGAATCATATCAAACACTATGGTAGGAAACCAAAAAAGACCCCCATTGCTGAGACACAGAGACATAAAGCTAGACTGCAGTTTACAAAAATGAGTAAGCCAAAATCCTTCTGGGATAGCATCTTGTGGACCAAGATACACCTTTTTGGTAAAACACATCATGCTACTATTTACTGAAAATGGAATGAGGCCTACAAAGAAAAGAACACAGTACCTACAGTCAAACAAGGTGGAGGTTCAAAGATGTTTGGATTTGCTTTACTGCTTTTGTCTTGACTGTTTTTATTTTTTTTCTACCAAGATCGCTGGATCTCTTCCCATTTTCTCCTCATTACAAGGTGTTACATAAATAAAATCTCATGATTGGTAAAACTAGTGAGCTGTCTCAAGACCCTGCAATCTTATTGTTGTAAAACATACTGATGTCATTGGTTAAATAATTTTTAAATCTGACTGTTGGTGCCATAATCTTAAAGTGTAAAGAACATAATTTCAAAATAAACCAGCCACGACTAGCTGCTCTCCACAAGATTTCAAACAGAAGAGTGTAAAAAATTATTAGAAGAGTTGTCTAAGAGCCCAGGACCACCTGTGAAGAGCACAGAAAGACATGGAATAAGCAGGTACAATTGCTATAAAGAAAACGACAAGTATTGTACTCAACTTCCATAGCCTGCTTACCACGAACCACGAAAGACTCCATTACCGAACAAAAAGCATGTTTAAAATTTGCTGAACAACATTTAAACAAACCTGTGAAAAACTGGGAGAGTATAATAGGGTCAGAGGAAGCCAAATTGAAGTCTTTGGATACCATAATATATACCATGTTTTGAGGCCTTTAACACGATACCAACAATGAAGTTTGGAGGTGGCAACAACACTGTGCAGGGCTGTTTTTCAACTTATGGCACAAGCGAGCTTCATGTAATTGAAAGGAGCATCATAGGACAAATGTATCAACACATTCTTGATAAAAATCTGCTGTCATCAACTAGGATGATGAAGATGAAACGAGGGTGGACATTTCAGCAAGACAATGATCCTAAACACATAGCCAAGGAAACTCTCAGTTTCAGAGAAAGGAAATAAAGCTGCTAGACTGGCCCAGCCAATCACCTGACCTGAATCCAATAAAAAAATTTATGGAAGCAACAAAAGCACAGCGTTTATAGAAGGAGCCCATGGAACCTCCAGGCGTTGAAGAGTGTTTGTATGGAAGAAGGGGCCAAAATCACACCTAAGCAATGCATGCAACTAGTTTCACCATGCAGGTGGCGTCTTGAAGCGGTCATCACTACCAAATGCTTTTTTTTGTTTTAACCAAATATAAGTAAGCATGTTCAATACCTTTTCCCAGTGTTATTTCTCATTATTATACATAACATAATTTGTGGACATCTATGGTTTGATTTCTTTGCCTGTTTGGATTAAATGAGGTTGTTACCGACATCTGGTGAAAAATTAATGTCAATCGCACCTTTAGAAATATATTTACTTAGAAAATTGGTGACATGTTCAATACTTATTTCACCCACTGTACATACAGATTTTTCTTGCCACTTATCACATGGAAATAATGCATTTAGAATTTGATTCCATTTTGTTATAGGTACAGTATAATGAAGTAATACATCTCTCTCCTACATAAAGGTGTCGACGCTGACAAGGCATATCCACTGAAAACATCATGTAAGCTTATAAAGACAATTATAATAACGATCCGAAAGATAGTTCAGCCTGAAGCATCCATCAGCCACTACGATGTGCTGCATGATCAGCACAAGATTTCCTACTACCCCTGATTGTGTGCAGATTGTCATTCAAAGCATTTTTCTGATCACACGATGAAAAAAGTACATGGTGGTTTGCAATGTTGGGATCCCTGGTGGAAATAATAAAAAATGAGATGAGGCTTTAAGACCTGTGAGAAAAATCAATCTGATGGAAAATTGACAAACTTGTTTAACATGTCGGCACAGGATCTAAGAGCTGACCCGTAGAGACCTCCACTTAGACACAACGTGAAGTTACTGGCAGTTCTCTTAATCTGCTCAGTTACACAATGGGATCTCAAAGGGGACTTTTTTACCAAACATCACTTTAAATTATCTTTGCTCCTTCACGTTGCAAAAGTCTCTAGCCTTTTTGGTCAGGGTTCTTGGCAGATATGTGAAAATGTGAATTAGTGAAAGTTTTCTTAAGGATATAAAGTGGAATAAATAATTAGAATGACTCAACCTTTGACACACGTTGTTCATGTCATCTGTCTGATTTTATCAATTCACCATAACAAAAGGTACCCAAATACATTGCTCACACTTTCCCTTTTAAATAACAGGGAGACACATATTTTAAAACAATACATTTAGGGCTAAACATATCCACACTGAAAAGCAAAAATGAAAGATATTTTTTTACACACACACATTATATATATATATTTATATATAAAAAATATATATCTACATATATATACATATATATTGTGATAACAAGCTCAGGGATCGCCTTTGCTGGGTTCAAAGGGCACGTATTCACCTCAGGCAGACAGCCGAATTCAAGGTGTAACAGACGCTTGGTCAGGTTTATTGCAGTGAAGCATAAACAAAAGAAAAACACCAACAAAATAAATCCTTGCCTGTCCGGCGCTAACTATACAGGATGATATCTTAACTACCAACTGAAGGGCTTCTCCCTTCCAGCTAAACCATACAGACATAAAGCACTGCTCCAACTCACAAGTGTCTCCTACACAGACAGGCGTTCTGTGTTCCCAGCTGGAGCAGCCTCCCCAAACTTTCCAGCTTCCTTTTACATCAGTCCTTCACCTCCCATTAGTCCATTAGTAACCAGGTGATCCTGACCAGGCTAAGTCATATAGGACCGATACCGGGGTGAGATATACCTGCCCTCATCCACTAATCCCACATGAGTCTCACAATATATATATATATATATATACCCCAACACTACGCCAAAGTATTTCTCTACGTTGGGGTCCCTAGCTTGTGTGTGTCCTCTCATGCAGTTAAAAAACTTACCGTGTATGGGAAGCTGAGACCCAGGCTATTTATGCGTATTTATGCTACCCGAGTGCTACTTAGATTAAAATAATGTGATTGATAACTGGATTTAAAGAAAAAAAACCTCTGAAACATTATAATTAGTGATGGGCCTTCTCACAAATAACCAGGACTGGCGGACCTAACAGGATAAAAAAAAAATCTGATTCCGGATTGGAACTGATCCCGGGTATCTGGCTTTGCGCCAGTCCCCATATCAGTCTATAGGGACCAGAATCCAGTGATTAAAATGGTAGTAGAAGGGATAGGACATAAGAGCAAATGCCCTATACTTACCAAGGCTCCGATGCGGCTGTAACTGCTCCCGCAGCTGCTTATTCACTTCCAGGGCCAACAATACCTTCATTGCATATGCACTGCTTTCCCCGCCCACCAATGTCTGAAATTGGTTGCAGTCAGTCGCACTCCCACCCTGAGCGTCAGCTTCTCAGGTGACTGCTTCCAATCACAGATGCTATGCACGTCTATTGTGGTATAAAAATAAACGTAAAAATTGCTGATGGCTAAGGCTCAGTCTCTGCCTGAAGTCCACAGCGGGCTGTCATGTTCTATGATCGCGTGCTGTGACTTAAGATTCCAGCTTTTCCTACATCTTGGGACCTCGTGTGGATTACGTTGGACCTGCAGAGGTGTTTTTTGGGGTTAATAAAGTGGTGAAAAAGGGTAGGTTTTTTGTATTTTGTTTCAAATAAATAATTTTTTCAGTGTTTAGGTTTATATACTTTCACTTACAGAATAGTATTGGGGGATCTAATAGATTCTCCCTATTACTAATCTAGGGCTGCAATTAGCCCCTTATTGCCCTGACTGCTACCACACCAGGGCAATCGAGAAGAGTCAGTAAAGTGCTGGGATTGTCGCATCTAATTAATACAACTAATCTGAGTGGCTGCAGACTGCTATGTTTGGGCTGGGGCGCCCAACAATCATGGTTATACTCAGCCTGTCTGCTTTATCATGGCTGGGTATCATAATTGGGAGGGGGGGAATGCACTCTTTTTTTATTTATTTAAATAGTTTAAAAAAAGCCGCATGCAGTTCCTCTTATTTTGATACACAGCCAAGCTAAGGGCACAGCTGGGGGCTGCATTGTGCAGCCTATGCTTTATCTGTGCTGGGTATCATAATATGGGGGTACCCCACGCCAATTTTATTTAATTTTTAATTTATTTTTACTGTACGATATAGATCCGCAGACTGGGTGTGTGATTGGAAGTGTCAGACACGCCGTCACTCAGCGTGGGGGCATGTCTGCCTGCTACTAATCACAGACGCAGATGGGCGGAGAAAGCAGTGAATATGCAATGAAGGTAATGAGCTGCCATGGAAGTGAATGAGAAGCCGTGGGAGCAGTTACAGCTGCGCTAGAGCCTTGGTAAGTATAGCGCTCTTGCTTTATTATATTTTTTTCTTTATTTTTCCTTTATTTTTTTTTTTATTTCCCGAGTGCCAGATTCAGTTTATTAGCCGTAATTACCTAAGAACTCCAGGCCCGGGCCCAACACTTGCATACGTTTGAAACCACGTGAATCCGGACTCTGCCAATTTTGTAGCAAATTTAGCTATTAAATGGGTATTTTGTGAAGTTATTTGCCCCAAGAGAGACGTCACTGGTCTCTCCATGCTGACTTGTTAATGCTGATCTAAGGCGGCAACAGTTCGCACTTTGTCACTGTGCACATCACACAGTGCACAGCATGCAGGGACTAGTCCAGCCTCTAAAATAACCATCACTAATGAGGCTTCCCTTCAGGGAGGGGCAGAGGCTGCAGCAGTGAAAACAGCCTCTGCCCCTGATGACACTTTGTTTGAGTATCCCAGGATAAACTGCAGTCCTCAAATGAAATATCATTCAAAACGAAGTGAAAAAAATAGAAAAGTAGTTAGTGTAGTTAGAGAAGAATAGGAAATTTTAATTCAAGTATATTAGTAAATAGTTTAGTTTACGGCTCTAAATAGATAGGAATTTAGGAGGATCATTACTTTGGACCACCCCTTTAAAAATCTGATATCTAGAGCACTCCTATTTGCAGTTAGATTTTTCTGTTTTGTTTTTTTCCCGCAGAACGTAATGTCCATTTTTTTTTTACACATGTAATAGCTTTAGTATTTGGACATAAAATAAGGAAATTCAGAATATATTTGAGGTCTCTGGATAGCAGTATACGCAATTCACAAAAGAAAAAAAAAAATCAGACATAAAGAATTCAATCATTCTACAATAAATAATGTCATTAATTAGTAATGAGCAAAATATACAGCAAAGCCAAGAAGGCAACTGGAAAGAAAATGAACAGACAAAATAAAAATTAATATTTTATTTCAAGATTAGGCACAAAACAGATAGTATTTCTAAAATAAGCCTGTCTGCTACTAATAGGTATTATCTGCTATTATGGGCAATAAAGAAGTTGGACTACAAGGCGCCACTATTATTTACGTTAACTTTTACATGGAGTAGCCTTTGTCTATTATACAATGCTGATCTGTTAATGTGTGTTATTACGAATCATAAGTTATCAGCGGGTGTTATGCTCTGGCTGAGTACTGCGGGAGGCTTTATACCAGGCCGCTGAATACGTGGTAATTACTGCCACACAAACTGAATGAAAACGGGTTATAAGCAGCAAGTTGGCATTAGGCTGTTATAGTTAAATTACTGATTATCAAACACGTGGAATTTAATGATCCATTTTTATTCTCATGAGTATATTATTTTCGTTTACATGTGGTCATAATTTCATTTTTTTTTCCTAGTTCAATTGTTTAAAGCAGAATTACCAAGAACTTAACAAAATGCTATTTTACTTTGCTCAAAAAAATAAAAATAATATAATAATTTGTTGCAATTTTCTTATTTTACCAGAAGCTACAGATTGTCTAGATACAGAACATTTGTTGCTGAATTTTATGCATTCGCTTATGGTGATGATTTTGCCACCATGATAACCCTTTTTTCTAATCGAAAACTACGGTATACACTGTTGCCATTGGGACATTGTGAAAAATCAACCTCTCTCCATTAATATACAACCCGTACCTGTATCATTGATATACAATCGTTATCATGGAAAAAGGAGCAAAGCAATATCGGACTACTTCCAAAACATCAAATGACTTCAGTGGCGAGGAAAGGGCACCTACATTTAGGCGAGTGTCTCAGCTATCGGCGTATCCTAGACCTATGGAAATATTCCTTAATAGATACTTAATCCCAAGTAATATATAAATATGTTGGAAAAATTAAGAATAAGATTGTTTATTTGTAAATACTGTTTATATTGTGGTCAACTACTTCTGGACCATCCATTGACTTTAAACGTCCGGGCATCTGAAATGTCACTGCATAGTATAGCAGCAACTCTGTGGAGTAGGTAGAGATGGTTTATTATCATCTGTGGCCTCTGGATCGCTAGACAGCACTGAAGGAGTGCTGTATATGCAGTTATTGGAAGCGCTGATGGTGCTTCCTCCGCCATACACAACAGTCATGTGATCGAGAGCAGTGATAGACAGCAGGAGTTGCTGGGTTTTAGAAGACCCCGACAGCTCTGTTACAAAATCAGCAGGCTGCAATAGCCTTGTGAGGACTCATTCAGATGTCTTATATACTCGTATGAATGCTATTCATGATTTTCACTAATACCTGTGATAATCTTTGGGGCCATTTACGTCAGTCATTTTTGGGGCCCAAAATGTCTGTGGAAAATCACGGGGACATGTCGAATTTCGATCTGAGGGTCAGATCAAAAATCAGTAATGAAAAATCGATGGGTCCATGAAAAAAGATTTTAATGGACTGTAAGAAATAAGTTGGAGAAATCTTTTTTTTTATTTATCCATGTATGAAAAAAACTGATGACACTAAGATCATACTCTCTAATCAAACTCTGATCAAAAGACAAAAAGGACAGTTTAACTAGTACATGGAAAATACTGACACCTGAATGAAGCTTAACTGAGCCCAATATGCCAGCCCCACTTATAAGGAAAATAATATGAAAAGAAAAGTATTTTAAGATTTAAAAGGAATCGGTCACCAAATTTTCTGCCACCTAATCTGAGAGCAGCATAAGGTAGGGGCAGAGATCCTTATTCCAGGGGTGTGTCACTTACTCGACTGCTTAGTGTAGTTTTGATAAACTCACTGTTTAATTAGCAGTAGATCATTAGAGGACTATTTTGTGTGCTGCAGGTAGTCCAGCATATTCATGAGCTCTGTATAACTGCCACATCTGCAGCAGAGAAACCATTGATTTTACCAAAATAACAGCAAACAGCTCAGTAAGTGACACATCACTGCAATCGGGGTCTCTGCCCCTATGTAATGCTGCACTCAGATGGAGGAGCAAAAACTTGGTGACAGATTCTCTATAAATTTTACCCGCCCCGAATGATCTTTTAGGATATTATGGGAAGGACAATGTGTAAAAGAAATGAAAAATAAGTAAGAAAAAAAAAAAAACCATGGTAAAAAATAAGTGACTTACAAAAATGAAATAAAAATTGAACCAACAATCTATATTGCTGAGACTAGACCAAGATCATGAAAAAAAAACCTGTGTCCAATATCTAAAAATATTACAAAATGAGGTATAATTTTTAATTGTATTTTAGTAATTCTTTGTGAGAATAAAAACAAAATGAGAAAAACCCAAAACATTTATTTTATTTTTCCACAAGTATAGCCAGATACACCGGGGAAAATAATATTTGATACACTTCTAATTTTGCAAGTTTTCCCACCTACATAGAATGGAGAAGTTTTTAATTTTTATAGTAGGTACACTTCAATTGTGACAGGTAGAATAAAAAAATACAGAAAATCACATTGTATGATTTTTAAACAATTAATCAGCATTTTATTGCATGAAATAAGTATTTGATACAATGGAAAAACAGAACTTAATATTTGGTTCAGAAACCTCTGTTTGCAATTACAGAGGTCAGACATTTCCTGTAGTTCTTGACCAAGTTTACACACACACTTCCAAAATGGTAACTCATATATTTAGTGAAAAGCATTCACATACTGCTGTGGCAGAGACCAGGGAAGCAAAATATTTATTTTTCAACAGGACAATGACCCCAAACACACCTCCAGGCTGTGTAAGGGCTATTTGACTAAAAGCCCTGTCACACACACAGAGATAAATCTGCGGCAGATCTGTGGTTGTAGTGAAATTGTGGACAATCAGTCCACAGGTTTGTGGCTGTGTACAAATGGCACAATATGTCCATGATTTCACTGCAACCACAGATCTGCCAAAGATTTATCTCTGTGTGTGACGGGGCCTTAAGAAGGAGAGTGATTGGGTGCTACGCCATGACCTGGCCTCCACAGTCACCAGACCTGAACACAATCGAGATGGTTTGGGGTGACCTGGACTGCAGAGTGAAGGCAAAAGGGCCATCAAGTGCTAAGCATCTCTGGGAACTCCTTCAAGACTGTTGGAAGCCCATTTGCAGGGACTACCTCTTGAAGCTAATCAAGAGAATGCCAAGAGTGTGCAAAGCAGTAATTAAAGCAAAAGGTGGCTACTTTGAAAAACCTAGAATATAAGACATATTTTCAGTTGTTTCACACTTTTTTATTAAGTATTTCATTAATTCATAGTTTTGATGCCTTCAATGTGAATAGAAAACTATTTGAATGAGGCGTGTCCAAACTTTTGATCTGTACTGTACTGTATATATATATATATATATATATATATATATATATATATATATATATATATATACATATATATATATACATACAGTGCCTACAAGTAGTATTCAACCCCCTGCAGATTTAGCAGGTTTGACAAGATGCAAATAAGTTAGAGCCTGCAAACTTCAACCAAGAGCAGGATTTATTAACAGATGCATAAATCTTACAAACCAACAAGTTATGTTGCTCAGTTAAATTTTAATAAATTTTCAACATAAAAGTGTGGGTCAATTATTATTCAACCCCTAGGTTTAACCCCTTCAAGACCATGGACGGAAAGATCCGTCCTTGTGCCCTGGGCCTTAACGACCAAGGACGGATCTTTCCGTCATGGCGGAATCGCGGCACCGGAGCCTCCGGTGACTGCGATCGGTTAACATAAACCGCAGATTCGGGGAGGAGGGGACCTGTACCTGACCTCAGGAGGGGTGGTGCCTCCTCCCCGGACCTACGGAGGCTGTGATTGGCTGACGAACGCCGCTCAACCAATCACAGCCACTGTAATGTTCCAGCCACTTAAAGTGACTGAAACATTGAAATCCAGCCCTGGCCAGTGCAGCTATAGCACTGGCCATTGGTTGGAGCTGGGTGACCTCACTGGATCACCCTCCCCCAGCTCCAATAACTCTGATTGGAGAGATCGGCCTTGTGACCGATTTCTCCAATCACAGTGTACCTGTTGCCGGTGACCGCCCCCGTCATCGTCCCTGCAGCACGCCAGCACAGTGAGTGTAGACAGTGCAATGGCAGGGCGACAAGCTCCGGTCCCATGTTGTTATGAGACCGGAGCATGGGACCCGGACGTTGCCGCGCTGCCATTGCACTGTATGAAACCGGCCTCCCGATCCGCTGCCGCCGCTGCCCTCCGCCGCGATCTGCCACCCGCATCCCCACCCCTCGTATCTGCTGCCCGCACCCTCACCCCCCACACCTCCCGATCCGCCGCTGCCCTCCGCCGCGATCTGCCACCCGCACCTCCCGATCCGCCACCGCTGCCCTCCGCCGCGATCTGCCACCCGCACCCTCACCCCCACACCTCCCGATCCGCTGCCCTCCGCCGCGATCTGCCACCCGCACCCCCACCCCTCGTATCTGCTGCCCGCACACTCACCCCCACACCTCCCGATCCGCCGCTGCGATCTGCCACCCGCACCCCCACCTCTCGTATCTGCTGCCCGCACACTCACCCCCACACCTCCCGATCCGCCGCTGCCCTCTGCCGCTATCTGCCACCCGCACCCCCACCCCCACACCTCCCGATCCGCCGCCGCCCTCCATCTGCCACAGTGCCACCGGTCCCCCCCGATCTGCTGCCCGGCCCCTTTCCCTCGTGATCGGCTGCTCGTCTCCTCACCGCCGTGATGTGCGCTCCCTCCCCTGTCACCGCCGTGATGTGCGCTCCCTCCCCTGTCACCGCCGTGATGTGCGCTCCCTCCCCTGTCACCGCCGTGATGTGCGCTCCCTCCCCTGTCACCGCCGTGATGTGCGCTCCCTCCCCTGTCACCGCCGTGATGTGCGCTCCCTCCCCTGTCACCGCCGTGATGTGCGCTCCCTCCCCTGTCACTGCCGTGATGTGCGCTCCCTCCCCTGTCACCACCGTGATGTGCGCTCCCTCCCCTGTCACCAGCGTGATGTGCGCTCCCCTCCCCTGTCACCAGCATGATGTGCGCTCCCTCCCCTGTCACCGCCGTGATGTGCGCTCCCTCCCCTGTCACCGCCGTGATGTGCGCTCCCTCCCCTGTCACCGCCGTGATGTGCGCTCCCTCACCTGTCACCGCCGTGATGTGCGCTCCCTCACCTGTCACCGCCGTGATCTGTGCTCCCTCACCTGTCACCGCCGTGATCTGTGCTCCCTCCCCTGTCACCCCCGTGATGTGCGCTCCCTCCCCTGTCACCCCCGTGATCTGTGCTCCCTCACCTGTCACCCCCGTGATCTGTGCTCCCTCACCTGCCACCCCCGTGATCTGTGCTCCCTCACCTGTCACCCTGTGATCTGTGCTCCCTCACCTGTCACCCCCGTGATCTGCTGTCCGCTCTCCCTCACCTCTCACTCCCGTGATCTGTGCTATGCTCACCTGTCTCCTCCGTGATCTGCGCTGCGCTCCCTTCCCCACCTCTCACCCTCCCCGATCTGCTGCCTCCTTCATCTCCTGTGATCAAGCTGCCTAGATCCATCCTGTAGGGTAACTATCCCCAATCTCACCTCCCACTCCCCTTCCCACCCATCCCCCCCTCTCCCCATCCTCTGCCGCTCCTGCATCCACTGCGCCCTCTCCCATCCGCCCCCACCCTATCCCAGCCGCCGTCTCACAATCACAGATGCTCCCCTTATATGCCGCTGCCCCCCCATCTGCTGCCCCCCCCATCTGCCGCTGTTTTTTTTTTCTATGCCATGGGGGTCTAGTTTCCAAAATGGGGTCACATGTGGGGGAGCTCCACTGTTTCGGCACCTCAGGGGGTCTCCAAACGCAATATTAAATATGCTAATTATCCCAGACAATTTTGCGTTTGAAACGTCAAATGACGCTCCTTGCCTTCCGAGCCCTGCTGTGCGCCCAAACATTTTATTTCCACCACATATGAGGTGTCTGTGTACTCAGGAGAAATTGCACAATACATTTTATGGTGCAATTTTTCCTGATACCCTTGTGAAAAAAAAGCTACCTGGTTGAAGTAACAATTTTGTGGTAAAAAAATTTTTTTTTTATTTTCACAGCTCAACTCTATTAACTTTTGTGAAGCCCCCAGAGGCTCAAAGTGCTCAATAAATATCTAGATAAATTCCATGAGGGGTCTAGTTTCCAAAATGGGGTCACATGTGGGAGAGCTCTACTGTTTCGGCACCTCAGGGGCTCTCCAAACGCAACATGGTGCGGCTAACGATTCCAGCTAATTTTCTGTTCAAAAAAGTCAAATGGCGCTCCTTCCCTTCAGAGTCCTGCCGTGCGCCCAAACAGTGGTTTTTCGCCACATATGAGGTATCTGCGTGTTCAGTAGAAATTGCCCAACAAATTTTGGGGGTTCATTTAATCCTGCTACCCTTGTGAATATGCAATATTTGAGGCTAAATTAACATTTTTGTTGCAAAATGTAAAATGTTCATTTTGTCCTTCCACATTGCTTTAGTTACTGTGAAGCACCTGAAGGGTTAATAACCTTCTTGAATGTGGTTTTGAGTAGCCTGAGGGGTGCCGTTTTTGGAATGGTGTCACTTTTGGGTGTTCTGTGTCAAAATTGCTTCAAATGTGATGTGGTCCCTAAAAAAAGTGGCTTTGTAAATTTTGTTGTAAAAATGAGAAATTGCTCATAAACTTTGAACCCCTATAACTTCTTTAAATTTTTATTTTTTTTCCCAAAATTGTTCTGATGTAAAGTAGACATGTGGGAAATGTTATTTATTAATTATTTTGTGTCATATGTCTCGTTGGTTTTAGAGCATAAAAATTCAAAGTTTGAAAATTACAAAATTTTCAAAATTTTCGCGAAATTTCCATTTTTTTCACAAAGAAACGCAAAAAATATCGGCCTAAATTTACCACTAACATGAAGCCCAATATGTCACGAAAAAACAATCTCAGAATCACCGGGATCCGCTGAAGCGTTCCAGAGTTATAACCTCATAAAGTGACACTGGTCAGAATTGCAAAAAATGGCCGGGTCTTTAGGGTCAAAATGGGCTTGGGGCTGAAGGGGTTAATATTTTGTGGAATAACCCTTGTTTGCAATTACAGCTAATAATCGTCTTTTATAAGACCTGATCAGGCCGGCACAGGTCTCTGGAGTTATCTTGTCCCACTCCTCCATGCAGATCTTCTCCAAGTTATCTAGGTTCTTTGGGTGCCTCATGTGGACTTTAATCTTGAGCTCCTTCCACAAGTTTTCAATTGGGTTAAGGTCAGGAGACTGACTAAGCCACTGCAACACCTTGATTTTTTCCCTCTTGAACCAGGCCTTGGTTTTCTTGGCTGTGTGCTTTGGGTCATTGTCTTGTTGGAAGATGAAATGACGGCCCATCTTAAGATCCTTGATGGAGGAGCGGAGGTTCTTGGCCAAAATCTCCAGGTAGGCCGTGCTATCCATCTTCCCATGGATGCGGACCAGATGGCCAGGCCCCTTGGCTGAGAAACAGCCCCACAGCATGATGCTGCCACCACCATGCTTGACTGTAGGGATGGTATTCTTGGGGTCGTATGCAGTGCCATCCAGTCTCCAAATGTCACGTGTGTGGTTGGCACTAAAGATCTCGATCTTGGTCTCATCAGACCAGAGAACCTTGAACCAGTCTGTCTCAGAGTCCTCCAAGTGATCATGAGCAAACTGTAGACGAGCCTTGACATGACGCTTTGAAAGTAAAGGTACCTTACGGGCTCGTCTGGAACGGAGACCATTGCGGTGGAGTACGTTACTTATGGTATTGACTGAAACCAATGTCCCCACTGCCATGAGATCTTCCCGGAGCTCCTTCCTTGTTGTCCTTGGGTTAGCCTTGACTCTTCGGACAAGCCTGGCCTCGGCACGGGTGGAAACTTTCAAAGGCTATCCAGGATGTGGAAGGCTAACAGTAGTTCCATAAGCCTTCCACTTCCGGATGATGCTCCCAACAGTGGAGACAGGTAGGCCCAACTCCTTGGAAAGGGTTTTGTACCCCTTGCTAGCCTTGTGACCCTGCACAATCTTGTCTCTGATGGCCATGGAATGCTCCTTTGTCTTTCCCATGTTGACCAAGTATGAGTGCTGTTCACAAGTTTGGGGAGGGTCTTAATTAGTCAAAAAAGGCTGGAAAAAGAGATAATTAATCCAAACATGTGAAGCTCATTGTTCTTTGTGCCTGAAATACTTCTTAATACTTTAGGGGGACCAAACAGAATTCTGGTGGTTTGAGGAGTTGAATAATAAATGACCCTCTGAATAAACTTTTCACCATTTAAAAAAAACAAAACAAAAAAAAGAAATAACATTCTTTTTTGCTGCAGTGCATTTCACACTTCCAGGCTGATCTACAGTCCAAATGTCACAATGCCAAGTTAATTCCGAATGTGGAAACCTGCTAAATCTGCAGGGGGTTGAATACTACTTGTAGGCACTGTATATCTATATATATATAATTGCCTTATTCTGTCTGTCTGTCTGTCTGTCTGTCATGCTCCAAAATTGTGTCCTTACGGTGACACAAAGCTGATTGGCCGCTGGGCTCGCCATGGCCCCGCCCCCCACATGGATTGGCCTCTCGCCCTGGCTCTCTGCAGGCCCCGCCCCCTCACGCAATGCACGCTCGCTCTGGCCCAACTGACACGGAGCTCCGACTCCCAGGTGAGTACACACACACACATCAGATCACACTCACTCTCACACACACCACATCCACACACTCACAACATCCTGGGATATCGCAGACATAACCTTGCGATGCTGGGATCTTGACGGAGCCCGTGAACGCTGGTAACCATTATACACATCGGGTAACTAAGGTCCCTTGGTTACCCGATGTGTATCATAGTTACCAGTGTACACCGGCTCCGTCACGATCCCAGCAGCGCCAGACATAACCTTGCGATGCTGGGATCTTGACGGAGGCCGTGAACGCTGGTAACCATTATACACATCGGGTAACTAAGGTCCCTTGGTTACCCGATGTGTATCATAGTTACCAGTGTACACCGGCTCACACTCACTCTCACACACACCTCACACACACATCACATCGCATCCACATACTCACAGCATCCGGAGATATCACTTGCTTCTCGGCCTCGATACTGTGCTGTTGTGACCTTCCAGGACTTGCCGGAGGATCACATGGCCAGAAGCATGTGGTATCTCCGGATGTTGTGAGTGTGAGCGTGGATGTGTGATATCGACAGTGTGTGTGGGTGTGTGTGAGTGTATGCGATCGGGTGTGTGTGAGTGTATGCGATTGGGTGTGTGTGAGTGTATGCGATCGGGTGTGTGTGAGTGTATGCGATCGGATCTGTGAGTGTCGGCAGAGGAGCACGGCGTGCTGGAGGAGGCTGGGAGGAGAGAGACTGATCTTGGGGAAGGCTGGGAGGGGGTGGCTGATGCTGGGGGAGACTGGGAGGGGAAGGCTGATGCTGAGGGAGGCTGGGAGGGGGAGGCTGGGAGGAGAGAGGCTGATCCTGGGGAAGGCTGGGAGGGGGAGGCTGATGCTGGGGGAGGCTGGAAGGAGAGAGGCTGATGCTGGGGGAGGCTGGGAGGAGAGAGGCTGATGCTGGGGAAGGCTGATGCTGAGGGAGGCTGGGAGGGGAAGGCTGATGCTGAGGGAGGCTGGGAGGAGGGAGGCTGGGAGGAGAGAGGCTGGGAGAAGAGAGGCTGATCCTGGGGAAGGCTGGGAGGGGGAGGCTGATGCTGGGGGAGGCTGGAAGGAGAGAGGCTGATGCTGGGGGAGGCTGGGAGGAGAGAGGCTGCTGCTGGGGGAGGCTGATGCTGGGGGAGGCTGGGAGGGGGAGGCTGATGCTGGGGGAGGCTGGGAGGAGGGAGGCTGATGCTGGGGGAGGCTGGAAGGAGAGAGGCTGATGCTGGGGGAGGCTGATGCTGGGGGAGGCTGATGCTGGGGGAGGCTGGGAGGAGGGAGGCTGGGAGGAGAGAGGCTGATGCTGGGGGAGGTTGATGCTGGGGGAGGCTGGGAGGGGGGGGCTGATGCTGGGGGAGGCTGGGAGCACGATGGGGGGTGCGCAGCATGGGGGATGGAGCACGTTTGGGACTGCGCAGCATGGCGGATGGAGCACGTTTGGGACTGCGCAGCATGGCGGATGGACCACGTTTGGGACTGCGCAGCATGGCGGATGGAGCATGTTTGGGAGTGCGCAGCATGGCGGATGGAGCACATTTGGGAGTGCGCAGCATGGCGGATGGAGCCCGTTTGGGAGTGCGCAGCATGGCGGATGGAGCACGTTTGGGAGTGCGCAGCATGGCGGATGGAACACGTTTGGGACTGCGCAGCATGGCGGATGGACCACGTTTGGGAGTGCGCAGCATGGCGGATGGAGCATGTTTGGGAGTGCGCAGCATGGCGGATGGAGCACGTTTGGGAGTGCACAGCATGGCGGATGGAGCATGTTTGGGAGTGCGCAGCATGGCGCATGGAGCACATTTGGGAGTGCGCAGCATGGCGGATGGAGCACGTTTGGGAGTGCGCAGCATGGCGGATGGACCACATTTGGGAGTGCGCAGCATGGCGGATGGAGCACGTTTGGGAGTGCGCAGCATGGCGGATGGAGCACGATGGGGGGTGCGCAGCATGGGGGATGGAGCACGATGGGAGGTGCACACCTCCCCCCAACACACACACACACACAACACACCACACACACTGGGAACCACAAACACCGCCGTACACAGACACCCACACACACAGACAACGCTGCACACACACAACACCCAACACACAAACACCGTGGCATACATAAATATACGCACATACCACGCAACACAGACACATTGCACAAAACATACCTCCCCCCAAAACACACCACACCCACATAAACCGCGCAACACACACACACAACGCGCTACAGACACACAGCGCTCCACAAACAACGCAAGACACGCAACACACATACAACACTGCTCTCACCCCCCGTCACACCCAGACAACACCCAGAACATGTACAGCGCCCTACACAAACACTTGGTAACTACACACAACAACATCTATATATATATACATATATATATATATATATATATATATATATATAACAAAAATCATACATTAACTACACAATACGTAAATTGTAGAATACCCGATGCGTAGAATCGGGCCACCTTCTAGTATATATATATATATATATATATATATATATATATATATATATTGACAAAAATTAGGAGACCACTGCAAAATGTTCAGTTTTTCAGATTTCTCTCTTTATAGGTATTTTTTGAGTAAAATGCAAATTGTTCTTTTATTCTATTAACTACTGATAACATGTCTTCGAATTTCCAAACAATGAATTTTGTATTTATTTTCTGAAAATGAGAACTGGTCAAAATAACAAAAAAAAACAAACAAAAAAACAAACAAAACATTTTCAGACCTCAAATAATGGAAAGAAAACAAGTTAATCATCATTTAGAAACAATCTGCCCAATTCCAGCCATGCTGAAGAATCCCCAGATCATCACCGATCCTCCACCAAATTTCACCTTGGGTGCAAGACACTGTGGCTTGTACACCTCTCCAGGTCTCCGTCTAACCATTAGACGACCAGGTGTTGTGCAGAGCTGAAAGTTAAGGGTACTTTACACGGTGCGACATCGCTAATGATTTATCGTCGGGGTCATGGTGTTTGTGACGCACATGCGGCGTCGTTAGCGACATCGCAGTGTGTGACACGTACGAGCGACCTTCAACGATCGCAAAAGTGGTATAAATCGTTGGTTTTGGAGAAGTCGTTCAAACAACAAATATCGTTGTTTGGGCAGTAGCGATGTTGTTCGTCGTTCCTGTGGCATCACACATCGCTATGTGTGACACCGCAGGAGCGACGAACATCTCCTTACCTGCGTCCACCGGCAATGAGGAAGGAAGGAGGTGGGCGGTATGTTCCGGCCGCTCATCTCCTCCTCTCCTCTGCTATTGGACGGCTGCCGTGAGACGTTGCTGTGACGCCGCACCAACCGCCCCCTTAGAAAGGAGGCGGATCGCCGGCCAGAGCAACGTCGCAGGGAAGGTAAGTCCGTGTGACGGGTGTTAGCGATGTTGTGCGCCATGGCAACTTGCCAGTGACGCACAACCGATGGGGCGGGTATGCTCGCTAACGATATCGGTACTGATATCGCAGCGTGTAAAGTACCCTTTAGATTGATCAGAGAAGCTTACCTCACTCCACTCCTCTATGGTCCAATTGGGCAGATGAAACTTTGCGAAGCACATATGAATCAAGCTGTATATAAGGTTATCCTGGAAAAACAGTTGCTTACTTATGGTTAGGCAATGTTCCCCAACTCTGAGGACTGTTTTTTTTTCAGCAGAACAATGTGCCGTGCCAAACAGCTAGGTCAATCAATGTGTGGATGAAGGACCACCACATCAAAACTTTGTCATGGCCAGCCCAATCTCCAGACCTGAACCCCATTGAAAACCTCTGGAATGTAATCAAGAGGAAGATGGCTCGTCACAAGCCATCAAACAAAGACAAACAGCTTACATTTTTGTACCAGGAGTGTCATAAGGTCACCAAAAAGCAGTGTGAAAGACTGGTGGAAAGCCTGCCATCATAGTTATTCCACAAAATATTGATTTCTGAACTCCTCCTGAGTTAAAACATTAGTATTTTTGTTTCTAAATATTTTGACCATTTCTCATTTTTAGAAAATAAATACAAAATGTATTGCCTGGAAATTCTGAAACATAGTGTCAGTAATTTATAGAATAAAATAACAATTTACATTTTACTCAAAAAATATACCTATAAAGAGAAAAATCAGAAAAACTGAAAATTTTGCAGGGGTCTCTCAATTTTTGCCAGAGCTGTATGTGTATATATATATATATATATATATATATATATATATATATATATATATGTATATAAAAATTTCTTGTAAGTTTAACTCTCAAATGTGTTTCTTCCCCGGTCTCTGCGATAGCAATATATGAATGCTTTTTACTAAATATGTGAGTTACAATTTTGGAATACATTAACATGATTATAATATGATTATATGCTGGACCATGGTTATCGTCAGAGATGTTGTAAATAAAATAAAGAAAAGCTTTTGATTAATATCCTTTTTCAAGAAATGTTTTCTCCCCATATGCACATGACATATGTGATCAACTCATCATTCATTACTCACAGAGAAAAGATTTGTCATAAAATTACCATCAAAGGCCTTTTATTCCAACAATAATGTCAATTTTAACTGGAATTGAATTATATGAAAAGTTCAACATTATTCAAAATTTCTATCATTTCATAATAAATAACTTGGTTTCCAAAAAAAGACATGTGTTGTACAAGATTGGCATCTAGTAGTTTGACTTCAGAATTACATAGAATTTTCAGTTGGAAATTCAGTGAGAATGTTTGATACATTTTCTAGGTTTTAAAACTTAAAGAAGCACTCATTGTTTTTGTTTTTTCTTGCACCCCCTTCCCCCCTCCAATTGTTGATCAAAATCTGCACTTCTCTTCTGATGTGTAGTTTACTGACTTACATGCATTTCAAACTGTTTTCTTCTTTTCAGATTCTATCTTAAATTTGAGATTTCATTCTGCTTCTTTCTCCTCTAGGCTCTGCTATCAATCCCTGATGCATCAGCACAGCATCACATCACCAGCTAGAACCGGCACCATCTCTGCCTGCTGTGGTAAGTGTAATTATCTAACTAATAGATTATCAGTTGTAAGGGAGGCTGAACTGTGATGTCCTCCATTATAACTATGTGACAATTCCCTAATTTTCTTCATCAACTGAGATATTTGTTTTCCTCCCCCTGTGGAGAAAGTGTGTGGCCAGTCCCAAGCCTAAGTATACAATGCATTTTCAGATGGAAAAGAACATTGCAAATTAAAAAATATAGCAAAAAGAAAAAACAAACAAAACAAAAGTGCTTCTTTAAATACTAATAAATTAAAATGTCAAATTAAAATGCAAAAGCAAATTCTTTATCAGGTCAAAACACAAGAACAAGCCCACAGAATAAGCATGTGACCATTTTGCCATTCATGTAACTTAAAGGGAACCTGTCATGTCGGCTTTTTTTATATTAAACCGCCCAATATGTTTTAAATGATGTAATGTGCATCACTAACATGGTTTAAAAAAAAAAATCCATGTAATAATCTTTAAAAAAGACTTTATATTCTTAGATGAATGTAGTAAATAACTTGGGTTCCAGCCATAGAGGTGAAGCTTTTGCTGGAATCCCTCACTGTCACTCAAGTTAAGGCATGATTCTTTTTTTTTGTACTTAGTCACACCCCCACATTGTAATTGATTATACCACAGGTCCTTCAACATCGCTTCTCTGCTGAGCTCCACCCACTATGGTCTCATGATCGTGACATCAGCACAGATCGTGCACAACCACTTCTCTTCTGCTTATTCCCACAGGTCCTTCAGCATCACTTCTCTGCTGAGCTCTGCCCATTAGTTACTTGATCGTGGAATCAACACATGTCCTACACCACCACTTCTCCAATGCTGTACTGATGTCATGATCATGTGACCATAATGGGTGGAGCTCAGCAGAGAAGTGATGCTCAATTAGAAGTGTTAGGAAAGGGTTTAACTTTTTCACCCACTAATCCATTTCTTCTCAGCCTTGCAGGACATCAATCTGTTTTCCCGGAAGCTTCTCCTAAAGAAATTATACAGTAGGAATACCACAGGGGAAACTGAAAATGAGGCTGAGAGGGAGGCACATCTGGCCCTGGAGGAGCTACTACAAGAACAGAAACCATCTCCTCAGGGTAGGTTTCCGCAACATTTGTTACCCAGATCAACCAGATTCCCACCTTTGTCCAGATGCCCCACCATGGAGATATTTACACGTGTCGTGGTCGAGGACTTTAAGAAACTTACCAACAGACGTAGATGTGATAAATCCTTTCTCTGTGCTTGATTGAGGTTAACTGAGCTATAATCTTATGATGATATTGTCATCAAGGCAGCAGACAAGAGTGGGAATGTGGTGTTCTGGCCGACAACTAAATATGAAAAAGAGGCCCTTGAACAACTACGGGACAAAAATACTTATATCAAACTTTCTCACAGTCCTTTGTTGTCATTTCTAACTGACTTAAATAAAATCTTACTTAATACTCATGAGGAGGCATCTTGGACAAAAAGATGCTTTAAGGCCTTACTACCCAGTACCCTTCCGTACCAACCTTCTATCTGCTCCCCAAGATCCACAAAGATGCTGCCAACCCACCAGGGCATCCTATTGTGTCTGGCATTGGGAGCATGTGTGACCTGATTTGCAAATATATTGATTTCCATCTTAAACCATTAGTAGAGACACTGCCCTCATATGTCAAAGACACAACGGACGTCCTGAATAGGATTGAAGGCATCTTTATGGAACCTGATATGCTGCTGGTCACTGCTGATGTTGAGGCACTATACACGTGTATAGAACATGATCACGGATTGGAAGCGGTTCACTTCTACTTAACGGCTGCCAGTGGAGGTGGTGGGATGTGCGACCTGGTCTTGGAGCTTCTTCGCTTTGCCTTAACGCACAATTATTTTTTGTTTTCAAGGACGTCTTTTATTTGCAGTGGCGCGGCACTGCGATGGGCGTGGCCTGTGCATCCTCGTACGCCAATCTCTTCCTTGGTTTTTGGGAGAGATCAATTTTTGACGGCGAGGACGTGGGGGCTAGCGCCCATGTGCAGTGCTGGCCCCGCTACATAGACGATATTTTGTTTATTTCGCATGGCACTGTAAAGCAGCATGAGGACTTCATGCAGCAGTTGAATTGTAACAGATTTAACATCAAGTTAACTTATAAAATGAGTTTGACCAATATAGACTTTCTGGATATCAACATTAAAGTTGATACCAACAATGTCATCAAGACTGATGTTTATCAGAAGAGTACATCGGTCAATTCCCTGCTGCATGCATCCTCTGCCCATGACCCGTTATGCATCCGCGCTGTCCCCACTGGCCAGTTTTTGAGAATGAGGCGAATCTGCTCCACCAATGAGATGTTTGAGGCACAGGCAGTTGACCTTAAGCATTGCTCTTCCGATAGGGGTTATAGTAATCGGAGTATTAGGAGGGAATACACGAGGGCCAGGGACACACCGCGTGACCGACTACTCAGATATGTGCCGATGCCAGAGACATCGACCCTGGAATTACGATTCATTGGTACATATAAGGCCTCTTTCACACATCAGTTTTTTGCCATCAGGCGCAATCCGGCAAATTGGGAAAAAATGGATTTGGTGCTATTTTTTCTCATAGACTTGCATTAGCGCCGGATTGAGACGCATGGCCTCACGTTTCATCCATCATACAACAAAATTGTCTGTGCGGCCTCCAGAAGCAATGTTTAAAGGATTGTTTTTCGGGACCGGCGAAAAAACGGAAGGCGACAAATCCGGTGCCGTCAGTCTTTTTTCTACAACGGAAGCCTATGGGCACCGGATCCGTCGTCATCCGTCAAATGAAGGCGACTGATCCGTTTTTTTGTTTCTGGGCATGCCCAGATGTTGCATAAATTCACTTCTGGTCACAAAAATAATTTTCTCTCTCTCTCCTCCATAGCAAATAACCTTTGGCCTGAAGGGAAAAAATTAGAGGGATCCTTTTTTTGTTACCGGATCTGTCACATCAGTTTTACCACAATCTGCGATGGACCCGTCGCATCAGGCACAAACCGGATTGTGCCTGATGGTAAAAAACTGATGTGTCAAAGTAGCCTGAGTGGGAGGCCATACGGTCTGTCCTTAAAAAAAAACATCTGTGGTGTCGGATGTCCCTTTTATGACCCCAAGGAGGTCTAAAAATCTTAATGATCTCCTGGTACATAGTCCCTATGTGCTTAAGACAGTCAATCCTTTTGGTTTGCGGGGACCTACCTGGGGTTGATATTCATGTGGCCATTGTGTGGTGTGTGGGAACATCTCCCAGTGTACCACTTTTTCAGCCAGCAGTGGCAGAGTGTATGACATAGAACATTACATATCTTATGCTACTACCTTTGTCATTTATTCTGCTGTCTGCACGTGCTCACTGACCGATGTGGGTCTTACTTCGTGTGAGTTCCACATTCGAGTCAGGGAGCACGTTAGGGACACAGAAGCTGCTAAGACCGTAGATGACATCACCCTGCCAAAAACACTTCCCAGACACTTCAAACTCTATTACAATTCTAACGCTAGGGGTTTTAAGTTTCGGGGGATTGATGTCATCCATGGTGGTATCGGGTGGCAACCTAAAAAAGAAATTGGCGCAGTGCGAGTCCAAGTGGAATGCCACTCTTGATACCCTTGTCCCTAAGGGACTCAATGAGTCCACAAGCTTTGCTCTTTTTTTGTGAAGTCTATTGTTTTGCCCCGTAGCAATCAGTTATTTTTATTTGTATATATGGTGTCCATTTTTATTATTCATTTTTTGTGGTCTTTTGTCTCCGTTATTTACATGTATACTTCTAGCTTTAGAGCCGAATCTGTTGAGATCATCTTCCTCTGCTGACAACATGAGATATGGGATACATACCAACAGGAGAAGATGGGGAGAAAAAAAATGTATGATTATTGTGTACTGCTCATTCCGCATTATAATGTTGCCTTTATTGTATTGCTTTGACAATTTTGTGACTACTCATAGCTCTTTGTAGAAATATGGTGTAATTATGTATGTTTATTGATGTGTACTCATGCCTCTTACAAGCTTGCAGCTTTTCTAAATAGCTTGGTGATCACTGGGATTTGGATATGGACATTACATTCAGGCTTCATCTCACTCCTGCTTGTGCGGGATGCGGACTTTTTGATCAGCTGGGTTTCCGGGATCCCCAGTGTGTGTGCGTGTGTGTGTGTGTGCACGTGCGGTTTCCTAGGTGTTGCGTCCTGGAAGCCGCGCGTGCACCTTGGCGCCTGGGATCCCCGGCCGGTTGTTCTTTTTGGCAGTCTGCGCATGCGCTGTACACGTGGCTGGATGTGAGTGTAGCAATTAAATGCGCAGGCGCAGCATACATGCCTGTCTTCACTAATTAGATTATGGACAGCATATATAGCCCCTCACCACAGACAGTCCATGTATCCCACTGAGGAAGCTGGCTATTGCACATGGCAATTTGGTAAGAAAGCGAAACATACGTTGGGGCCTCTCATTGTGGCGGGAGGTGGTCTATTACATCACTATTTATTGTGCAGCCCTGGATATTTTACCCTCAATATGGAGTTGAGCTTATGCAGTCTATGTATTAACACTAAATTATTAATATGTGACTAATATTACGCTGATGTAGTCTATACTACTTTTGCTGCTATATTTGGGGACTTTGCACATGCACTTGCACTTTATTATTGATATATACCAAGTATTTCAGCTCACCTTTTACCCTCAATCTTGCCTATGATATGCCATTACCATTAATTATACATGTTCACTGTCCTTTTGTTCTATTTGTATTTGAATCATTTATATAGCTCTTTTCACTTGAACAAAATTAAATACATTTTTATCTTAATAAAAATATTTGCATGCTATACTCCTTGTCCTCCTGTTTTTGCCTCATTATAATGAATGGATCCATTGGGTGGTTTACCTGAATCACGTATTTTGGAGATGTAGTTGGAAAATCTGATGTAGGCTCTCAGCGTAAAGCACAGGATAAATGGGAACTGATCCAAAATGTTCTTTTCCCCAAATTTCCACCAATAGCATTCAACTGAATCCCCAAAAATCGACTCCCCATTCAATTCCATCATCTGTTCACAGAACTATAGTGGACTTCAACGTTACTGGTAGCAGAAAGGCTCTGGAAAGGTATTAAGGCTCTCCCCCCTCCTACCCCTCCAAAGAAAAACAAAACCAGCTAAGTCTGCACTCCCAAATCCAAATGCCCCCTACCTTCTGAAGTCCTCTTAATTTATGGTGTGTGTATCCAGAAGCACAAACTGGGCACAATGAATGGGCACTACAAGAGCTTATTTGCAATTTTTAATTTTGCAACATTCACTACCATTGAGTCCACGGTTGTTTTCCCAGACAAATACATCACTAGATCCATAGATGAATTCCCAGAGAGGTGTAATTTCTAAATTGTTTTCACTTGAGGGGGTTTCTGCTGTTCTGGCACTTAGGTGTTTAGCAATGGAAGTCCGCAAATTATTCTATGAAAATCTGTGCTTCAAAAGAGAAATGAAAAAAGGTTTTATACCGTGTTACCCAACTGGAAAAAGATTGGTTGCTCTTATTCCTGGGACATTCACATGTTCCTCTTTCAATGTGATGTACTTAATCCTGTGCACTATATGTCCTGTTGGGGGGTTCCTATGTTGGATAAACAGGACAGAGACTGAGAGCAAGGATGAGGTCTCATCACCACACAATTACAGACAAAAAAAACCCAAACATTTACCTATGGCTAAACATTTCTGTGGTCCAGGACACAACATAAACAATATGAAAGCGGTCATATTAACCAGCAACTTCAAATCACAAAATCATTGAAAGGTCTGGGAATACAAATTAATTACAACCGGCTACAATCTGGATTCCGACCGCATCAGTCCACTGAAACTGCCCTAACTAAAGTTACCAATGACCTACTAACTGCCAAAGCCAAGCAACACTGCTCTGTCCTCCTCCTTCTGGACTTGTCCTCTGCCTTTGACATAGTGGACCATTCCATTCTGCTACAGATTCTCTGGGCTTCACAGACTTGGCACTATCCTGGATTACTTCATATCTAACAGAGCGGACTTTCAGCGTCTCCCTCTCTTACACCACTTCCTTATGTCGCCACCTATCTGTCGCTGTACCCCATGGTTCAGTTCTTGGACACTGATGCTCTCCATCTACTGCTTCAGCCTGGGACAGCTCATAGAGTCTCACAGGTTTCAGTATAATCTGTATGCTAATGATTCACAGATCTACCTCTATGGAATTGATTTCACCTCCTTAATTACCAGAATACCACAATATCTATCTGCAATTTTATCCTATTTACTGCTCAATTTCTAAAACTTAACATGGACAAAACAGAATTCATTATCTTTCCTCACTCAACACCCCAACAAACCTATTAATTTAAGTCGCTGGCTAGTCACTTTCCCCAGTCCCGCGCGCTCGCTGCCTGAGAGTAACCCTCAACTCTGTTCTCTCCTTTAAACCACATATGCAAGCCCTCTTCACCTCATGTCGACTACAACTCAAAAATTTTACTTGGATTCGTACATTCCTAAACCAAGAAACAGCAAAAACACTAGTGCATACCCTCATTATCTTCTGCCTGGACTACTGCAACCCCTTACCATGTTGCCTCCCTTCTAGCACACTCGGACATCTACAATCTATTAGTGGGTCCAGATGAGAAGAAGGTGTAATTACTTAGCTGATCCAGATGTCAGAAAAAAAACAAGAAGGTAGGAAGTTTTTCTTCATTCAGATTCAAAGTGAGAGTTGTCCATTAACAACACTCATGGACTATAGACCATAAAGAGCTTTATCAATTAATGGGAACCTGTCACCAGATTTGGCGACTATAAGCTGCGGCCACCACCAATGGGCTCTTATATACACCATTCTAACATCCTTTATATTAGAGCCCAGGCCGCTGTGTAGAATGTAAATATCACTTTATAATACTCACCTAAAGCGTCGTTGCGGTGCAGACTGGTCGGATGGGTGTCTCAGTTTTCCAGGTCTGGCACCTCCTCTTTCAGCCATCTTTGCCCTCCTTCTTCTGAGGCCTGTGTGCATGATGCGTTCTACGTCATGCACACTAGCTGACATTGAGGTACAGCGCAGGTGCACTTTGATGTGCCCTGAGCAGGGCAGATCAAAGTATTGTAGGGCGCCTGCGCAGGACCTCAATGTCAGCTAGGGTGCATGACATGCACCCAGGCTTCAGAAGAAGGAGGACAAAGATGTCCAAAAGAGGTGGTGCCAGACCCAGAGAACTGAGACGCCCATCCGACTGGTCTGAACTGCACTGCCTGTTAGGTAAGTATTATAAAGTCATTCTTACATTCTACACAGCAGCCTGAACTCATATAAAAAATGTTAGAATGCTGTATAAAAGAGCCCACTGGTGGTGGCCGCGGATTACAGTCACCAAATCTGGTGACAGGTTCCCTTTAAAAGCTTCTAATGAAGAGGAATATCAATATCAGGTCAACTGCTCAACATCAGTTTGGTAATAAGTGCCCACTTTTACCAAAAATTGGCAAATTTTAGCCAATGCTCAACTTATTGACATGGCCTTAAACCAAGTTATGACCTTATTGTCCCAATATGACATATCTGTCACAAAGTAAATCACTGTCGTAACGTTTTAGGTCAGTGAAAAGTATGGCATAGTATGTATTCTGGATAAGGATCTAAAATCTGAAGCAAATGGTAAAAAGGGATATTCAACTAAAGGGTAAATACAACAATAAACAGCCAGCAAGTAACCATTGCACATGCTAGGGTAACTTCCTGCACTGAAATCTGCATCTTCTGGAAGAAAAACGCATTAAAAACACAAGGTGCGCGTTGCTGCGTTTTTTTGGCAATGCATTTTTGATAGGGTGGAACGGCTGAAAAACGCAGGCAAAAATGCACCAAAAATTGACATGCTGCAGGTTTTTTCCTGATCCAAATCTGCAAGGAAAAAAAAAGCAACATGCGCACAACACCTGAGTATCCCCATCGACTTTGCTGGCATAAGGATAGAAATGCATTTCTGTGACACAAAAACACATCGAAAAACACAGCGTGCGCACACAGCCTTATGTTATTGGCATCATTGCAGACTCATAGATTGGCACATGCACAATTGTGGAAAAAAAAGAGGGAGGACCACCAGAGCATTAGCAATGTATTCCTAGGGTAAAGATGAAGTAAACAGTTTTTTGATTAGTTTTTTTCAGTAGTTAGATAAGCCTGTATTTGCTGTAACATTTTAAATAAATAAATAAAATAAAAAATGAGGAAACACTTTGAAACACTTGAAATAGTTTAATCTTCCCAATGATTGAAAAATACATTTTAAATATGATTATCACCAGTTTACAATGGTACATCGTAATGTATAGTTAGTAGTTTTCACCGGTGCGATAAAAGTAGACATATTCCATTTCGATTCCATGAAATACAATTCATAAATCTATGCAAGTGGAAATATTCTCATGTTTTATACAGCATGTGATGCCTGTACACACGAGCAGGTAGGAGCCAAACATATTTTGCATATATCAAATACATGAAGATAAACTGGGGACAGCAAACTCTATGTTAAAGAATAAATAACGATAAAAGAAAACGTCTTGAAGAATAAACTACCGAGTACGGTTAAACAATAGGACTGAAAATATTGGCAGGATCATCCCAGTTTTACACAAAAATGGTCCTCCATCACTGTAGTTTTGCCACAGTTGGAGAGCCAGAGACCCCCAACCTACACAATAATCTCATGTACACATGAGAGCGGGATTGTTTGGTCGTTCATAAGCCAAATACTAGACTCCAATGCAATTAATTTATAGGAAACAAGGCAACTGGTTATTGCAGTCACCAGGCTAGGCAAACAAGTGTTGCAACGCATGAAACTAAGAAAGTTACCCAAATTTGGACAAATAATTTTAATTTACCGCTAATTGCGCTACAAAGAAGAACAAAGTGCAGATAAAAAAGAAACTGACTATAAAGCTCATTTGACATATATCATAGTTGACTTTAGGTGTATTAGATTTCACCTCATAGACTCAGATTTTAATTTCTAAAATTGTAAATTATATATATTTTAATACATACAAATTTCTTCCAGAAACCAAATCTTCCATTATCTTAGAAAAGGTACATATCCATAATGTGGAAATTAGAATTTGACAAAATCCTTCTCTAACTATGATGTTTTAAGCAATAAAAGCATCTTACAATGACCTCAAATTTGGAGTAATTTATTCTAGCCATCCTAAATCCCAAAAATTAGATGCACCAACCTTCAATATGCTGCGGGTGGTCTTAAAGTTGGTGTAAATGTAAGAAGAACATAAATCATTAGACTACATGGGTGTCGTGAATCAAATAAAAACCTGTCCTTTTTGCTTTTGGCTCAAGATATCCCATGTTGTGTGGAGAGATGTGTAGCTTTGACAAAATAAAAACATGATTTTGCGATACTCCGGCAATGTCTATGTCATGTGAATTGCAACCCGGCAAGAATTTCCTGCTATGTCATGAAAATGTATTGATTTGATTTTGGGAGAAACTGGAGCACTTAATCATATTCAGGAAACAGGAAAGTGTGGACACATTTGTATATTAGTTTTATGTAATTCTTCATGGCAAATGACTTTATAATGATATTGTTACAAAAGCAAATAATCTAACATATAACCAAGAACTTACACACATAAGTGGTGCATAGCGTTATCCCATGAAACAGAAATTACCAATCATCTCACACAATACATTAGTGTGTTAAATTACACATTATTGACATTTTAGAGATTTGTTTTTTTCTTGGATCATGAAATTAGCCAGCGATTTTGTTAAAGAGGTTTGCCATATTTAGATTACCGTTCCCTATGCACTGAGGTACTACGAAAAAAGAAAAAAATACAGAGAGTACACACTCTCCCGGGTCTAGCTACAGGTACAAGTTGCTGGTCTCGTCTCCATGTTTTCGTTGTACAGTAGACATCATGTCAAACACTGACATTACCACTGCAGCCAATCACAGAGCTTGGAGGCTCATGCAGTCTACATTAGCAAAGTCTCAGTGCTCCATGATTGGCTGAAGCAGTGATACTGCAGCTAAAACCTAGAGTTGGGAGCAAGGGTAGGGGTCTAGCCTTGGACTTGATGAGGCGGATCACTATCTGTATTTTTTCATACTAATATCTGATCATTTCAGAAACATTTTTCCAAAAATGGGAAACCCCTTTAAAGCAGCTTCTGGTATTACTGCTTCGATAAACTATTTGGTTCATTGTGGCTACTGTTTTTTTCAAAATTTGATACGTTAACACACAGATGATATAAGGTCTTAGTGGATTACCATATAATTAACTATCAGTCATCCAATATTCCAATATGGATCACATGCATCGATAACTCAATCAATGAACTACCAATGATGTTTACTTTCCTAAACTTAATACAATAAGAAACTATAGACCAATTAAATGTTATTCTTATTTTCTAATAGAAGCAAATAAATAAATACTTTTTATACTATCATTTTATTAGGTTTATTAGGTAGCTAGAAGGCTTTTATCTGTTTTTTGTCAAGACAAAGTTGTCCTAGTCTATGACAGGTATCTTCAGAAACTGGCAATTCCCAAGCATGTCTAATATAATGATGGTACAAAATGTCTCTTGCTCTCTGCCATCAATATATTGATTGTCATCCCACAATGCAATCTCTTTTTTTCAATCTGCAATTTAAATAATTTACATTTATACTTTGAGGGTCTTAATATCTTTATGGGCCAGTGAGACTATTTAAGGGGCACGTTAGGCCTTTTAACAGGTATTCAGTAAAAACTTGAACACAAATAAATAGAAAACAATTTAAAAATTAAGCAAAATTCATAGGCTTCACATCAAGACTGGTGCTGGTGCTGTTCACACTGCTCTTGATGTGGAGCTGTGCTGGAGTCAAAAGCTTATGCTGTAGGCATAAGCCTCTTCATGAATCAGGGCCATGGGAAAAATGGGGCTCACCTCCGTGTGTGCCTCAGCACTAATCTTACTCCAGTCGACGACTAGAGTAAGATTTGTGTGTAGTCAACATCACCACTGGCCATGGATTTGAAAAGCGGCAGTCGCCACACCTCCATCCCACCTCAACTCCATCCACTGGACAAAAATGGTACGAGAATGACACAAGTTATAACATTTTAGTGCAGCTGTGAGGTTTGCCAACACTTTGCAAATTTTCAAACCTTTTTACACGACAATTGTAGCATTAAAGCTTTGATGAATCAGGTCCATAGCATGATGGAAGTTGCTTGACCCAAAACTGAAAAAGATTTATGCAACAGATTTTTAGTTGCCGAAATTTAGGCTAAAAGTTTGCTGCATGTGAATATACCCATATAGTGCTAATAACTAATGACTCTTCAAGTATATATCATTAAGATCACTGTAACTGATAACATGAAAAAATGTGTACAGAAAATTGACTTTGTACAGTTACAATTATCTTCCCCAATTCGGTAAAACTCCTGTATGTTATCTTGACTCCTGCTTCTGTGAATTGATGAAAACAGACAAAATAAAAACAAAAGTAAAAAAAAATCTTTTTTTATTTTTTTTTAAATGTAACGATAAAAAAAAGAAAAAAAAATCAGCACAGACACCACAGCTGCACATGAACAATGGACTTTGAGGGTGTCCTAACGAGCTATTTGGGTTCAAGAATGTTAAAAGGGGTGGTTCACTACCCACTATTAGTGGCCACATCGCTGTAAAACTCATAGGGAAGGCTTTTGTCAAATATCTTGTTTAGTACATTCTGCCTCTGAGCGGCGCTATTGCGGTCTGCTCATCCCCATCATGTGATCCCTGGGCTTGGTGACCTCTGAGATCCGGTGATGTCACGTCAACCTCCAGTTGACCCGACATCACAGAGGCGAGCCCCAGTCTCTGTGACTGAGCTGTGGGAGGAGTTTCATCGCTCATCACAGCCAGCATCGCTCCTGCTTGCGGCGCTCTACAGTAAAGGAGAGATCGCGCGAGATGCTGGGCTGTGATGAGCTGTGAAACTCCGCCCACAGTCCAGTCAGTCAGGGAGACTGGGGCACGCCTCAGTGATGTTGGGTCAACTGGAAGTTGATGTGACATCACCGGATCTCAGAGGTCATGGAGCCCGGGGGTCACTTGATGGAGATGAGCAGACCGCAATAGCACTGCTCAGAGGCAGAATTGGCTGGACAAGGTATTTGACAAAAGACTTCCCTGAGTTTTACAGTGATGTGGCCACTAATGACCATCCCTTTAAGTTACACCTTGCCTTCTACTGTACTAATGCTCCAGCCTGAACTACATATCCACAAGATATTTTATCAAACAATAATTGTAATGACATAAAAATGAAAAAAAGTCGAATCCAAACCTTTTTGTTTCATACTTATTAAAAGGAAACCATAGGCAAAGAGAAATGAAAAGTAACTAAATAAAAGCAAGGTCAAACTCATTCCAAAGTCTACATTTTATAAATGAAAGGATTAGGTATAAAAAGTCTATTCAGCAGCAGATTGTAAAGCTCAAATCTCCAATAAAGTCATTAGAGATGCTCGTCAGAAAACGAAAAATAAAAGAGAAAAACAATCCCACAGATCTAATTTATATGTAATGTTCACTTCTCTAGAACTAATATGGAAAAGTGAGAATTTGATAGTACTAGAAGTGGCATGCTCTTATAACACAATATCTCAACATGTTACAATCACTTTTCACACAAATTATAGCAATCCATACTAACGGCAACCAAACAGAGCCAATATCTCCTGAGCCAAACACCTTGTAAAATAGACTTCTCGCACGATGGAAAGGTTCCAAAAACATTCTTTACAAGCCACCCAGAAGCAGTGCCACGGTTCAACTATGGCGGTTACTTGAAAGAAAAAGAAAAATGAATTGTAGACTTTTTTGGGTATCAAATGGCCACGATCAACATTTTCAGTGACAACTGCTTAATAAACTATTTGTTTTCCATTGAATTATGAGACGGATGATGCATTTGGTGTCCAGCCCATCTGATAAGCCCGTTCCAAAGTTCTCTTGCAGTCCTGTAGTACCGTACTGAATGTGATGTGTGGATATTGTTGGACCAGTTCCTCTACTGTAGCTTCATTTACCTGCAGATATAAAAAAAAAAATACATATAAACACATTTTAAAGTTCAAAAATAAGCAGATTTAATATACAAACATGACAGTGTTCGTGAAATTTAAAAAAATAGATCTGCTAAGTTTTTTATGAACAACCGCAATCCTTTAACCCATGGGATACTCCTATTAATGCTGCCAGTTTCAATAAAAACATGCTAAGTACTCACAAAAACAAACTAAACAGAGCAGTGATCAGAACCCGTTCCGGAAGCCCACAAGTTACCTCCACATGCCATTAATTTCATAGAGAGGACTTCATGCTGCATTGGGCTCCTTCCATCAACCAAAATATGAAACTGTTATGGGTCTCAGAAAATAGCGACAAGATTTTTCTTTATCTTTCCAATTTTTTTCACCATTTAAATATAAAAAAACCCTATATATTAAATATTTTAAAAAACGATACAACATTGTGATCACTGTAAACCATACTCATTTGGAGAATTACAGTGGCCATTCATTTTTACCATTCAATGAATACCATAAAACCAAAACACAAGAAGGCAATTTTTTCTTTTTTTTTTTTTCTTTTTTCCAGTGCACTGAAAAGAAAATATAAACGTAGCAAAAAGGCAATGGTATTTACCAGCCAAGGCTATGGAAACAATCGCACAGACAGGATGCAGCAGTGCCCCTTAATAAAGTAGGTAACACGGGGGCAAAATACTAACTAAACACCTACTCTCTATCTACCAGTTCATGGAGGCGGTGATTGCCCAGTATTAGAATTGCACACAGATGAAGCTTGTAATAAGGTGCAAGTCACACATATGTGAAGCACAATGCCCAGCTAACAGCCTATTACACACAACCTAATATTGGATTAGTTGCGCTGTCCGACACGCTCTCAGTGTACCCCAGAGGTACAGGCACCTAATTTACAAGGTCCCCATTGCCTAGCTGCACCCTATAAAAATATATAAAATATGCAGAAAAATAAATATGAAGTATTGGCTTATGCCATTGCTTTTTTGCTATGTTTATAATTGAATTATTTTGGATTTTTTTTACAATAGTCTTTATTTTTTTGGTTATGCTTTTATTTTACTGTAGCGTAGGGACTCGCAAGCCACTGAGACCCTTGATGGTGGGTTGTGAGCCTGAGTATTTTAGCGCCGGCGTCCCTGAAGGGACGCTGACTTACTCACCACCCTGGCTGGGTCGTGTCCTCCCACGAACATTGCCCCGGCCATCCACGTGTCCTGTTGTCTTCTTCTCACCTCGGGGCCTGTGCACGTGGCATAAGTTCCCCAAGATTGCGCCTAGTATGTGAGAACTGGCCCTCCTCTTAAAGGGCTGGTGCGCTATTTTCAGGAAATGCCTCTCAGCCTATGGCTGAGAGGCACTATGTATTTAAGGCACTATGTCTTTAAGGCACCCTCCCATTGCCTAGGTAATGCTCCTAGTTAGTTAGTGTCTCAGTCAGCTAGCTAGCTGTCAGTTCTTGTTATCCCTGTGTCCATCGCCCAGTACCTGCCGTCCCATACCTATCTGTCTCTGCCATACCCAACATTCCTGTCTGTATCCGCCTGTGCAGCCTGCCTCAGTCATCCTGCCTGTACTCACGTCCGTCAGCTGTCCTGGTGGTCAGATGCCACAGTCCCGGTCACTACCCTGGGAGGAGTACCAGGCATCTGCTTCAAGGTGGGCACTTACTTAAGACCCTCTTACTAAACAGTAAGCCCTGGTTCCCCCCGTGGAACAGTGGGTACACTAACCCCACTCGCTGCCCCTACAGTGACTGAGTGTGTTACACATATTTTGGCCAAAATATAGACCAATAACTCATACTTATTTTTCTGCACATTTTATATATTTTTACAGGGTGCAGCCGGGCCCATCAACAGTAAATTAGGGGCCTGTACCTCTGTGGTGCAGTTGTAGAGTGCCGGGCAGCCCGCCTAATCTAATAGTAGGGGCATGAAATAGACTGTTGGCTGGGCATTGTGCTTCATGTGTGTGACTTGCACTCTATTGCGATCATCATCAATGTGCAATTGTAATACTGGGAATCATCCCTCCATGAAGTGATAGGTTGAGAGTATTTTTTTTCACTATATTTTGCACCTGTGTAAGATTCTTTATTAAGGAGGACTGTTGCATCCTGTGTGTGCATTTTTTTTTAAGACCAGTAAATACAATTGTTTTTTTTTTTGCTACGCTTATAATTGAATTTACAAAAAAAAAATAAAAAAAATAAAAAAAAATAGTTATTTCTTTGGTTATGCTTTATATTTTACATTGAGCAGAAGAATAAGTGATGCGATAGTCAACACTACAATTTGTCCAGCAAAAAAATAGGCCCTCACATGGCTATGTTGATGAAAAATGAAAAATGTATGGCTCCTAGACAGAAAGGGGTGGGGGGAAATAAAAGTGGAAAAAAATTGCCCTGTCGGGAAGGGGTTATTTCGGTTTTATTTTCAATGTACAAATGACAAATTTGTTAATAGAATAGAATGGTTATTTTTATCATGTATAAAACCTTACATCAGACTTTGGCATGAAAATAATCTAAAAACTTGTGTTTTTTCTTTGTCAAGTACTTAGAATTAAAAAATTAGTAATTTTTTTTCTGTTACATGTTGCCTAGATTTTATATTTTACTCGTATATGACTAAACAGAATTAAATGAAATCTATAATAAATAGTGATGCAAGTAATCAATATATTGAAGACAAATTTAGGAATATTTTTAGATCAAAGTATAAAAATGCTTATGAAAACCCCATAAAGTCATGACATATAAATACCTTCAGCTTCCTTTATGTCATTTTGCTCATATATATTCTCACTTGCACAAAATAAAACCTCTCTCACATTAATGGATGGAAACAAACGTGGATATTAATCTCTACATTTTTTTGTGTCACACAATTGCCATCCACTTGTCCTTGAATGAGCTAAAGGTCACACTACGGCAGTGACTATATAGTATTAATAGATCCATGTATTAGTTTGTTTCCTAAGTATCGTACTGTATATAGTGCACGCTGCTATTACCAGACATAACAGACATCTATAAAAACAATTAGCGCTTTTAAAAAAAGCCACGTATTTAAGAGCGTGATGCAGATCCCTGCTGGATATCAGAATATGTAGATCATATATATTATTTTATTCTTTGCAGCATGGCAGTTTATAGAAATGCTTACAAACATATGCACTTTTAAAGAAATGCTTTCCAATTATTGTTTAGCTTAAACATAAAGACCCAGCATCCAACAGAGATGATTACTTCAATTACTGCCATTGCACAATCCTGGTGTGATGCAGGGGGATCAATGCGCAATGAATCTCAGCTTGGGTATGCACTCGCTTTCATCCTCACATTTTCAAGTCGTTGGCTGATATACAAAGTGATACAGAATATAAGTCCGGGATTAAACTAAAACGCAAGCACTTTGGATATTGAACAATTTTTATTTTTCATGGAACATATTAGAAGTGGATGGCAATGGCAACAAATCTTAGAAAATATCTGTGCAATTGCAGCTATTAGAATATATGCTCAAATGAGGAGTTCATTTTAGAAATTGCTATAATTTAGTCTTCTGAGAATGGGCAGGATCAAAATATATTTCAAAAATTGTGCAAGATTAAATCAAGTCAAAGTAAATAAAAAAAAAAAGATACAGTATATACCAATGTTCTAAAGACAAAGGAAATACTAGTGATCTGTGGCAAATCTTCTGTAAGGCCACGTGCATACAGTGAGTATTTGGTAAGTTTTTTTACATCAGTATTTGTAAGCCAGAACCAGGAGTGGATAAAAAAATGCAGAAGTGGTGACATGTCTCTATTATACGTTTCCTTTGATTGTCCCATGCCTGGTTTTGGCTACAAAGATGAAGGTAAAAAAATTCTCAAATAGTCATGATGTAAACGTGGCCTAAAGGTGTCATCTGCAGTGGCATTAGGGCCCATTTAACCCCTTCACGACCTTTGACGGAAAGATCCGTCATGGTGCCCTGGTACTTAAAGACCCATGACGGACCTTTCCGTCATGGCGAAATCGCGGCACCGGAGCCCCGTTGACTGCGATCGGTTCACACAAACCGCAGATTCTGGGAGGAGGGGACCTGTACCTGACCTCAGGAGGGGTGGTGCCTCCTCCCCGGACCTACGGAGGCTGTGATTGGCTGACGAACGCCGCTCAACCAATCACAGCCACTGTATGTTTCAGCCATTGAAAGTGGCTGAAACAGTGAAATTCAGCACTGACCAGTGCAGCTGTAGCACTGGCCATTGGCTGGAGCTGAGTGACCTTAGCTGGGTCACCCTCCCCCTGCTCCAGCAGCTCTAATTTTAGAGACCGGCCTTGTGACCGATCTCTTCAATCACAGTGGATCTGTTGCCGGTGACCGCCCCCCTCAGCTTCACTTGTCGGTCCTGCAGCACGCCAGTACAGTGAGTGTATACAGTGTAATGGCAGGGCGACAAGCTCCGCTCCCATGCTGTTGTGACCGGAGCATGGGACCCGGAAATTGCCGCACTGCCATTGTACTGTATCAAACTGGCGAAAAGCCTCCCGATCCGCCGCCGCCCTCCTCCATCTGCCACCACTCTCCCCAATCTGCTGCCCGCACCCCCCCACTCACCCCCATGATAGGCTGTCCGCCCCCTCCCCCTCGTGATCGGCTGCCCGCCCCTCGCCCTCGTCATGTGCTGCCATGCCCCCTCCCCTCCATTATGTGCTGCCCGTCTCTCCCCCTGACCCCCGTGATGTGCTCCCCGCTCCCTCAACTGTCACCCCCGTGATGGGCGTTCCCTCCCCTATCAACCACGTGATGTGCGCTCCCTACCCTGTCACCCCCATGATGTGCACTCCTTCCCCTGTCACCCCATGATGCGCGCTCCCTCACCTGTCACCCCCGTGATGTGCGCTCCCTCCCCTATCACCCCCGTGATGTGCGCTCCCTCCCCTGTCACCCCCGTGATGTGTGCTCCCTCCCCTGTGACCCCCGTGATGTGCGCTCCCTCCCCTGTCATCCCCGTGATGTGTGCTCCTTCACCTGTCACCCCACGTGATGTGTGCTCCTTCACCTGTCACCCCCGTGATGTGTGCTCCCTCTCCTGTCACCCCCGTGATGTGTGCTCCCTCTCCTGTCACCCCCGTGATGTGTGCTCCCTCACCGGTCACCCCCGTGATGTGTGCTCCCTCTCCTGTCATCCCCGTGATGTATGCTCTTTCACCTGTCACCCCCGTGATGTATGCTCCTTCACTTGTCACCCCCATGATCTGCGCTCCCCTCACCTGTCCCCCCGTGATCTGCGCTCCCCTCACCTGTCACCCCCGTGATGTGTACTCCCTCACCTGTCACCCCGGTGATGTGTGCTCCCCTCACCTGTCACCCCCGTGATATGTGCTCCCTCACCTGTCACACCCGTGATCTGCGCTCCCTCTCCCACCTCTCACTCTCCCCGATCTGCTGCCTCCTTCATCTCCTGTGATCCTGCTGCCTAGAACCATACTGTAAGGTAACTATACCCAATCTCACCTCCCACTCCCCTTCCCCCCATCCCCCCCTTCCCCCCATCCTCCGCCGCTCCTGCATCCATTGCGCCCTCTCCGCTGCCACCGTCTCACATTCACAGATGCTCCTTTTATATGCTGCTGTACCCACATCTGCTGCCCCTCCATCTGCCACCCCCCATCTACGTATTCTTTGCAGCATGAGATGGTGCATTGTCATGCATGAAGATGATTTTGCTTCTTAAGGCACGTTTCTGCTTTTTGTACCATGGAAGAAAATTGTCAATCAGAAACTATATACTTTGCAGAGGTTACTTTCACACCTTCAGGAAGCCTAAAGGGGCCTACCAGATGTCTCCCCATGATTCCGGCCCAAAACATGACTCTTCACCTCCATGCTGACGTCGCAGCCTTGTTGGGACATGGTGACCATCCACCAACCATCCACTACTCCATCCATCTGGACCATCCAGGGTTGCTTGACACTCATCAGTAAACAAGATTGATTGAAAATTAGTCTTCATGTATGTCTGGGTCCAATGCAACTGTTTCTGCTTGTGGGCACTGGTTGGGGGATATTTTTCGTAAAATATCTAATGTTTTCATCCCTTGTCCAAAACATTGCACTATTCCATGCTTTCGGTAGCAGAGAGATCCTTTTTCTTTCCCATGTTACTTGAAAACTGTGCACTGCTTAATATTGTGGAACATCCAGTTTTACTTTTATTAGGCTCACTTAGCAAACTAATTATCACAGGTATCTGAGATTGATTTCAGTGATCCAAAGAACCCTGAGACACAATATCATCAATGAGTTTCATTGCAAAAAAAAAATTATAAATCGCTATGACACTTAAATCCAATTTGCATAATAATTTGGAACATGGTGTAGTCCTAACTTTTTGTGAGTAGTGTATGTTCTCGATCATGGACTGTGATATGCTATGCATTTTTTTTACTAGTATGCTTTTTAATATTTTTTTTCATTCTAACCTTAAAATATAAAAGGCGCAGAATCTGACCGGGGACTCCATCAGACTCATCTGGTCTCTCCCCATTTTCCCTGCTGAATCTTCAAGCAATGTAAATACCCGGCTGAAATCCTGCTGCCAGGCTCAGATTTATGCTGACACTGGTTTTGCACATCATGAATCGGGCAATAGGTTACTTGTCAACTTACAGTGGCCAAACTGAATAACGACAATTAGCAACTATGGAAGTTTAAAGTAGAAATGTTACTGTGCTGACATAACGTGTGTGTATGAATGGGTGAAGGGGATCAATAGAAAGAACAGATTCATATTCAACTATGGGATAACAAAAACAAATGGACAAAAGCCATCATAAGCTTGAGAGTGGCAAAAACTAACTGACCCACCTAAGACATAAAACACTGTTAAAGGCTTATGGAATTCCACAGAAGTTGACAATAGAATAATTGTTTAAGCAACTGATGCTACACATTTACACGCAAAGTAGGACTGTACAATATATTAGTTTCACAGCTTTACAGACATCATCATCATCACTGTCCCCATTGGGGCTCATAATGTAATTTTTCTATCAGTATGTTTTTGGAGTGTGGGAAGAAACAGAACTGCGCAATGGAAGATATCTGAACCCAGGAAACAAACACTGCAAAGAAACAGTGCTAACCACTGAGCCCCCATACTGCCCATGTTTGCCTCTTCATCACTGCTGCCAATGGCTAAGTTTGCAGATTAACTATTTGTCTACTGTAAGCAATACAAACTCACTTGTGAACAAGTTCATATTATCAGCACTGCTGCTATTCCTCGACCAATTATACATCTTCAAGTCCTGTGCTTGACTACTCCTTGGCTCTGTGTCTTCTGGTTCTCATCCACATCTCTGCATGCAAGCTGTACCGATATGCGATCACATGCCATCAAGAAAATCCAGCATGCTTTTGACATAGCCTTCCATCTGTGTGTTCCCCCTGAACTACGGCATTGTGAATCCACCTTACCAAGTGAGCCCTATCAAGCTGTGAATGGAGGAGCATGTCACCAGTCCATCAGCCTCATCCAAATATACAACACTTTACATGGGATAGCTGCTCTCTATTGGAAGACACATGTGGACTGTTCACAAGATCCTCCATCAACAGCTATTTTATGAAGAGCAATGCTGGTCAGCTTGTGAGGAAAGCTAAAAAAAAGGAAATAACGGCTAACACCTTGGAAGACTCATATGAACCCTCTGACTTTTGAAGACTATTCTAGTCAAGATGGTGCAAACAACATACCGTAAGGCTGGTTTTGGTTGATTTCAGAAATTTGGTTTAAGCCTCATTCTCTGATCTCATTACTATTCCATGACATGCTAATGCAAATTTTCATTAATTAAACTATCCAAACCTATTCTGAATTAGGCTGCGGAAAACATCTACAGATGTCAAATAAAGTTCAATGCTTTAAATAATAAATATAAAGTTTACAGATAACCAATAATTATCATATTGAAAATGCTTGTCACAACACCACACGATAAAATACTAGTAACACCTAAAACAGCACATAGGTCAAGTGTCACTAAATATAACCCGATTTAATAGTGGTTATTAATTTAGGATTATTAGCTTTGTTTTTTTATGGGTTGGGGTGTCTTACATATCATGCCTAGGGGAGAAAGCACGCTGTTTAATTAACCAGTGTCTCTAATTGTTGGGAAAATAAACAACGGTTTCACATAAAAAGATAAAATGAAAGTTTTGTACTGTACTCCTAATGGCTTTTCAAAGACGGTTTGTAATGACAATGATTAGGATTTTACTGACTTTTATCATACGGGTATTATTTGGAAATTGACATTTTACATTTAGCATGCAGAACAAAAATGTCTTTTATTCCAGGCAATGAGCAATGTGCTCTTCCACCGTGCTGGTTACTATGTGGAACTGGAAAAAAAGCTGTAACAATAGCAGTTTGATGAGAAATGAATTCATTTTATTTTCATCATTTGGATCAATAACTCTCTGCCTCTACTATGTCCCATAGCCTGAAGGCAGTTGGGTAATCAATGGAATCAAACAGAGGAGCCCTTCACCCAGCTCAGAATCCTCTCTGATCTTCTCTGGGAGGACTCAAGACGCTTGTGAAATTCTAATTCATGTCAACCTCATATCAAAGAAATTCCACAGAGGTTTGGTCATAAAGAGTATCATAGTAATAACGATCCAAAATCTATTTTTTGCTATATGTTTTTATATAATTCAAGGCTTGCGTGTTCAGTCCACAATGACTCGAAGCTTCTTAGAAGTGGAATACAGTAAGCCAATGTATCTTTTATACATTCAGAGAATGTGGTAGAAAAGAAAGGCTAGATAATATCGTAATGATTATACCACAACACTGGCAACAACCAGTTCCTAATAGAATAAGTAAAACAGAAAACTAATTAGTCAAAGATACCAAGACAGGGAGAAATTGTTTATTAAATACATTAAACAGAAGAAAAACTAAGGATCATTATGTGGTTTGAAACATATAGAGTATTCATTACTTAAAAAATAATAAAGGTAAGGCTACTTTTTATTTTATTATATGGCAGTGTTGCTAGTTCTTAAAATTTTAAATTGGGAGTTCAAATTAAAAAAACAAACAAACTACATTCCTCTATATCTTTGGTAATGATGCGGATTCTGGGCTGTACAGTTTATATCACTATTTCTTCAACTTAGCAAGTAAAATTTTTTTTTCAAAAATAATGACTCCTCAACATTGTACCATATCTCATATCTTCCTTTAATATAGCAATATCACAGACAGATGAACTGTAGCACCCATGAAATGAACAGCCAGCACATAATTAATATAATAAGATATGGTGTCCAAAGCTAATAGTATAGCTTGACTATTCTAAAACTTTGCACTATGTGAAGAGATACATGTAATGCACAATAGCCGTTTGTTTAGAAGATGCTAGATTTTTATTTTTCAACCTAACGACCAGATACTTGTTCAGAGTGGCCGATTAATAATTTTTTTTTTCTATCAATTACCTGATCTTTAAAAAGGGAACTTCTCACCAGATTTAATCCTATATAAAATAGAGCCACCACCTGTATGCCCGCAGGTACTGCATTCTAGAATGCTGTATATGTCCCCAAGGTGATCTGCATGGCATAAAAAAGGCCTTTTATTACACTCACCGATGGGGTGGTTTGGTCAGATGGCCATCGCCGGTCTTATCTGGCGCCTCCTCTTTTCTTGCTCTGTGTGAATGACATAATCCGCACAGTAACTTCCATCGCGCTCTTGTGCAGGCGCACTTCTCTTTCCCCTGCTGAGAGCAGAGCAAAGTACTGAAATGTGCATGTGCTGGGAAAGGCCAAAGAGCATCCGTGCATACACACTGCAATACCTTACTCTGCCGTCGGCTGGGCAAAGAAAAGTGTGACTGTGCAGGAGTGTGATGGGATACATTGTGCAGATGATGTAGGAGTCACCGGATCAAGACTGGTGACGTCCATAGACCGGATCACCCCATAAGTGAGTATCATAAAAGGTCATGTTATGCATATTGGCTTGGGCACTTATACACAGCATTCTAGAGTGTTGTATAAAAGGGCTTACTGGTGGTGGTTGCAGTTTCTATGGGGAAAAAGTTGGTGACATGCTCCGTAAAAAAAACAAAACAAAACAAAAAAAAAAAACACTTTTCTAACTAGCAAGCTCTACTTACCACTTGTTGGTTGAATGTTCTTTTTATGCTATAAAGTGATGTTTGTTTCTTTTTTATTGTATTTATGTTTTACATATTATTGCTATTTGTTTTAGTACTTGTCAAGAAGGTCAAAAGACTTTAGGATACATGTTTTTTTCCTTTTTTTCTCTATTGTGTACTCACTTGTCTCTGATAGCAGAATACCCTACTATCATTTGTACTATTCCACATGCAGACACTACTCTGCTTTAACAACTTCCATTAAAAAACAACATTTTGTGCAGTAGTGAGCAGCTAAAAAGATGAATGGAAACACATTTATATGTCATAGATGAACCAATAAAGTGTGACCAGGGGAGGTCTAATCTAACCCACTGTAAACGACTAATTGTGAAAATAGAAGACTGTTTGTTTTGCTAATAGGGGATCACTAGTCAATAAGTATACATGAAACACAAAATTAGAATAGATGCTACTCTGTAATTCCAGTTTTTTGTACTCGACATTCACTCACCCTTCTTCTACAACCCTAAAATGCCTCCACCCCAGAAAAACACAGTGAGAAAACATGCTCTTGGACTGACGCCATCACAGGGTCTAAGTGCTATTTTTTTGCATGGATTTATTACTACCTTTGTTGGGACATTGTGATTATTTATCAGCACAGTGTATAAAGCATATATTGATACTATACAGCACATGCACTATATCTTCTCTGCTTACATTTATTTATACCTTAATTTCCTTGGATATTAAAGGGAACCTGTCAGGTGCAATATGCACACAGAAATACGACCAGTTTTGGGTGCATACTGCTAATCCCTGCCTTACTGTCCCTGTATTCAGTAGCATAGATAAAGGGATCTTTAGAAAAAGTATTTCTAAAGATCTTTTATCGTATGCTAATGAGCGAGGGCACAAGTCTCAAGGCCGTTTCTCCCCTTAGCTAGTCAGCCCACATAGCATGCTAGCACACCCCTGTGGGCGTACTAACATGCTAATAAATATGCAGTGACACCACACATACCTCATTGTTCATGGCGGCTGGCGGAGAATGGATGCGCACTGGGCATGATTCGGAGCCCTCAGCACTTCCGGTCACGCACACTGTACCTCACTGAAGCCGGGAAGCTTATGTGATGCCCCTGGACTATCAGGTCATCACAGGGTATTACACAATCTACCCTCCCGTGCAGTATCCACCTCCCTCTTGGTCATGGGTCCCTAACCAAATGGTGTTGCCTACATTAGCTAATCAAATCCTAGATACACCCTTCACCACACCCACCAGACACACCAGTGGACGGGCTTGAGTGGAATAGAGTCACCCACCTGGGGGTCAGGGAGGGGAGGTGAGGAGTGTAGTCAGTGAGTAGTCTGAAGTGGAGTGAAGTAGAGAGTGGTGGTGGAGAGTAGCCCTCGAGCTGTGAGGAGCTCTGAGGAGGTCGGGAGCGGGGACTCCCATAGAAAAGCTGTCTAAGTGGCAGATGGTGGTCTGGGCCTAGAGGAGTTGGACCCCCGGTCGCAGGGGATCATGGCAAGGGGCTCGGATCTGTCAAAAAGGACAACCGGCAGCCTTGCACCATCAGCGGGCTGGGACCAAGGCACGACGGGGTACGTGAACCCTAGGTTGGGGAGTAGCTGCATGCAACCCAATAATTTATCCGTGGAGAACGGAGCCTTCAAGATTTGTTCCCAACCGCTCCTAAATCAGGGCACTAGCGCAACGAGGGGGACTTTCCATTCAAAAACGGTCCAGAAAATCCCAAGCGTGAGCCCTGAGAGCAAACTCCCATACTTAGCCACAGTGGGGAGTGAGACCCGGCAAGTTTCACACTACCGGGACAACCAGAGAAGTAAACTTAGTGCCAGGAGAAAGGTCAGGGATCACCAGGCAGCACCATTGGGGACGGACCCAAACTAGCTCCCCTCAGCGGCAGCGGTGTCCAGATACTAGGTTGACCCAGTTGTCGGTGTCTGCTTAATAGACTGAGTGAGTATAAGAGTGATACCCGCATCCCACGTCCTTATCCCCACATAGAGTCCCGGGGCATCCCCCTACCCGTGGAGGGTTCTAACACCTTGCTGCCCCATTCCATCATCCCCGGGTACTCCCAACTGCAGCGGTGGTACTTTTAATTACCACACACCATGGGTGGCATCACAAACTCTATAATCCCTTGTAAATACCCACTTCATTTGAGTCCGGAGACCCTCAAGCCACTGAGAACCCGGATCCGAGCAGCTCGGCTGCTTCCACGGGGGCGGCACACTTACACCCAGCATCAGTTTAGTACACATGATCGGAAGGCTCGGGTACTCCGGTTCATGTGCACTGCGCATCCATACTCTGCCAGCCACCATGAACAGTGAGGTATGTGCGGCGGCGCTGCATATTCATTAGCATGTTAGTACACCCACAGGGGTGTGCTAGCATGCTATGTGGGCTGACTAGCTAAGGGGAGAAACACCATTGGGACTAGTCGCTGGCCTCATTAGCATAATATAAAAGATCTTTAGAAATAAATTTTCTAAAGATCTCTTTATCTATGCTAGTGTATACAAGGATGGTTAGGCAGGAATTAGAAATATGCACCCAGAACTGCTCATGATTATGGGTGCATATTGCACCTGACAGGTTACCCTTTAAGTGACCTGTATTTCACATGCAATTTACTTATCCATCTACTTATTAATAGCACATGCACTTTACCTATGTGTTAGATGTTATGTATTTATTCACTTGCGGTATATTATGTCATCTGTATATGAACTGTTATTTTCTCTTATACAGTCCATAAAATAATAATGTTATCCATGATTCACCTATATTTGTCCATAGCTATATATTACTACATTTACAACTACACTCCTATTATATTGTAGAATTAATTTCTTTGCATTCTGCCACTGGTCCCTGTTGATGTCATTTTATTACCCTCCGTGGCCCTGTTTTTAATACAATTTTATTATGTTATGTCCAATAAAGATTTATGAATGTTTCCGTCGGTACATATGAACGCTATTTATATAACTTTGTAGTGGTCAGACACATTTTTAGGACAGATGGTACTTTTGTGCTTCCGTTTTTTGGATTCCACATACTCGGTCAACCTTCCACCTTTACATCCCTAAAACGCCTCCCAGACTTCTTCCAGGTCCCTCCGATGACCTTTCCTATTTCCTCTTTTGCACTTTCACTCCTCCAATTTTTTTTCCGCTTTATGCTTGCAATTTTCCTCATCTAATTTTTTATTTAAAAAAAAAATCTTCTAAACTAGAATTTCGTAAAAGCATCCATTGTTATTTCTCTTTTTTATTTTCTCTTTATGCTAGTACCACAAAACACTGCTCATTTTCTACGTCCCAATTTCCCTGCAACTAGGTTTTGTCGCTGTTGTCATGTTTTTGGATTCTTTGTGTTTTCTGCACTTTGTTCAGAAAAATTAAGGTCTAGGAAAAGTAAAGAAAAACTTCTGTTGTGAGATAAGCCTTACTTTGGCTTTTTTTTTAAGTCAGTTGATTGCAAAATATTCAATTTGTACAGTACAATAGTTGCCGTCATCGTTCTGCAAAGCCTGTGTTCCGTAATTGGCTACGGTGGCAAACAAAGGCTACCTGAGAAATACTTTAAATATGATTATGTACTCAATTATTCATCACAAGAATGATGAGCAAAAAAGAAATCGTTAAAACTGTAGATAAATGTGTAGGCACAAACAAATTACACCATGTTTAGACAGAGCCAATTACCCTTGTAGGCCTCTGCTTTAACTGTCACTAAAGTGCGGTGTGCACATTCCTTTTCTTCTTAATACCAGTTTATGGCGCTTATTACCCAATGGAAAAAAGAACCTTAATAAAGCTGAAATATGCAAGTGAAACCGTCAAAGAATTATTGTACAAATTACGCAGCAGTGAGAAGATTATCATAGCGAAAAGTATAGATATCTTGTGTTTTTACGGTAATATTTGTCGTTCTTTAATTATACTCATACATCTTGCGGATGGCATGTTGATGCTGTTTGGCTAATTTGCCATCCTAATTGTTTTTTCTGTCGAGCATTTGTATTCGCTGTACTAATACTTGCCAGCATTAAGCAGACAGAACAACATTGATAGAGACACATTAAAGTTGTATGAAGAGTTTTTCATGGTTAGCAATTCTATTGATGACCACTTATAGGAGGGATGAATAAAACTTGTAAGGTTATGGCAGTGGGTTTTTATGGCCAGTTGGAAAGTCTTGTTTGAGGTTGCGGCAGGATAAAGGTGGAAATACTTTGCTGATATCTATGTGACCTGACTGTCTATGGCAATTCTTGAGAACTCAACATATATTTACTCAGATGGTTAATTACATGTGACGATTGTCTTAAAAAGTAATTTCAGTTTTTAAAATAAGTTTTATTAGCAGGTAAGCGAGGAGTTTCTTTGAGAACAACATTGTATTTTTTGTACTTTCACATAAAAAAAAGAAAGAACAGTTTGCCAATTTGGCACATATCTTAGGAATATCATTGCCCACTGCCTGTGGATAGGTATAATCCGCATTCAGCAGAAACAAAGAAAGTGGCGAAGGGTCTTTGCCTATCTGCTTCGGCTGTCCCATTTGTCAAACTACATAGGTGCTTAAAGGGCTTGTCTGTTTTAAACAAGTCTGCCATCACGTCAGGTATCACTATATGTGACTGCAAACTTGTGAGTTCTCACATCGCACTGTGAGGATTCTCCAGTGTCGGAGGCAGGAATGGCGGTCAAGTGGCCGCAAGAATGTGATATGCAGACTCCTGGCCACATTGGGACTAGATGGATGTTGTCTTGCTCAGTACAAGAGTATTGAGCGAGGCTGCGCCTCTCAAGTCAGATTCTGGCAGGGAGTCTGCATATCGCATACTTGCGGTCACCGTTCTGCAGTCACATACAGTGACATGGAGAGTGACTGCAAACTTGTGGATTTAGACTGGACAACCCTTGTGACTGGCTTCAGTTCAGTGTAGGCCAGTGGACAAAGGCAAGAGCAATCCATGCTGGGAATCACTGAACGATAGTGTCAGCACCTATAATACTAGTAGGCTACTTATGATGAGGAATCACCCACTAAAAATAAGTGGATGACAAGTTACAGTGGAGAATTTGAACAGTTTCTGCACAGATTAGTCTGGTAAATGCAACAACACTAGTTTTAACATGTCGTGGGCCATAAGGGCAGAAAACCTTGCTCTTGTAAAGTTTTTTTTGTGTGAAAAAATACGTACAACTCTAAATTTTAAAAACCTGCAAATTCCGTCCAGCTAGATCAGTATTTTATGTGCAATAGCATCTGTTTGTTTCCACCTTTTCATGCTCACAGACGTTTTTCCTTTTTTGTTTATTTTTTTTTTTTACTGCATCAATTTCAATACCTGCATAACGCACACTACTACGCTATTATAGTGAGAGTTTGGTCAAGTGTCATACACAGCCCAAGGCTATATTCACAGATACGGGCACTGTCAGGTCTTCTTCGCAGACAATACACAGACTCCTAGAGTTTTACTATTCAACACATACATTAGTTTTAATAATGGATCCATGTGTCCCTTCTATCAGACTCAACTGTTTTAAAGAGTATGAGGATCTGTATAAAAAAGATGTAACAAAAATGCTGTATAGAGGCAAAATGGTTTAAAAATAAAAACATAAAAAGATCCATGTCTCATAGATGGTCAAATTGATATGGATAATTTCATTTCATACATTAGGGTAATCCAGCATCTGTAAATTTCTAGAATTGGCAGGTATATAACACAAACGAAAAAAATCTGCATAAATGCGTGAACGCAAATAAAAATTGTTACCATGTTCATATTGGAATTATTTTGCTACTTTCAAATTCAAGTATAAAACCTGATCAAAGCTTTGTGAATGATACAGACAATAAGACAGTATCAAAATATCAAGAAGCAAACCGTCCACAAATATAAGTAATCTCACCTGATCACATCTCATCAAGCCCAGATATCGTATAGATTTGCTGCTCTGGGCAATCAATGTGGCTCCTTGGTCTGTAATCTCTTTACACCATCCCACGTCCACAGTTTCTATAGTAGTGCTGTATCGACCGATGGCTATCAAAGCTGTGGAAAGAAAATGAGCAAAATTGTAAATAATTTGATAAATGCACAAAAAAGCTTCTGTCATTCATGACACAAAAAAGTCCTGAAATGTTAGGGCTACACATTTTCAGTTTTGCAATTTTTTCTAATTGTCTGAATTGTGTTAAGTTATGAAAAACAATTTGTGGAATTGAGCAGCATACAGACACTAAATATAGAACGGATTTCAATGTTCAGCTTAGTGATTGAGGTTCAATAACATCATATTTATTTTTATACTAGCTTTAGAACCAGGCATTGCTCGAGATAGTTATTAAGTCTCACTCTCCCTGTCTCCCAATCTCCCTCTCACCACTGAGATCATATTAACTCACACATACAGTAAGTGGTCTTATACAAAGGCTAGTTTCACACATCCGACTTTTCACCGGTTTGCCGGATTCGGCGCATGCCAGTACAGTGTACACAGTACAGTGGCAGCACTGTAACTTCTGGGTCACATGCTCCGGTCACATGACAGCATGTGACCAGAGCTTGTCGCACTGCCACTATACTGGCGTGCATCGAATCCGGCAAACCGGTGAAAAACCGAATGTGTGAAACTAGCCTAAGAATTTCCTTCATTGCATATAGCAATCAATCAGAGCTCCTTGACCTGTAACATAATAGAAGCATACCTGTGATTGGTAGTTATAGGCCACCTAATAAATATCCAGGGTAACTATCAAAACAGCCAAAATATTACTTCAAACATCCAGTTTGTGGGTGTGTCTGTGTGTGCATCTCTTTGTGTGCGCGTCTCTTTTTGTGTGTGCGTCTATTTGTGTGCGTCTTTGTGTGTCTTTCAGTGTGGTGTCTCTCTGTGTGTGTATGTGTGTGTCTCTTTCGGTGTGTGTGTCTCTTTCTGGGTGTGTGTCTCTTTCTGTGTGTCTCTTTCTGTGTGTGTGTATTTTTCTGTGTGCATCTTTCTGTGCGTCTTTCTGTGTATGCGTCTCTTTCTGTGTGTCTCTTTCTGTGCGTGTCTCTTTTTGTGTGTCTCTACGTGTGTTTGTGTCTTTCTGTGTATGTCTGGCTATGTGTCTCTCTCTGTATGAGTGTCTCCCTTTCCGTGAATGTCTCCTGTCTCTGTGTCTCTTTTTCTGTGTGTGTCGCTTTCCGTGTGTGTGCCTTTTTCTTTGTGTGTCTTTGTGTGTCTCTTTCTGTGCATCTGTCTTTCTGTGTGTGTCTCTTTCTGTGTGTGTCTCTTTATGAGTGTGTCTCTTTATGAGTGTGTCTCTTTATGAGTGTGTCTCTTTATGAGTGTGTCTCTTTATGAGTGTGTCTCTTTATGAGTGTGTCTCTTTCTGTGAGTGTCTCTCTCTTTCGGTGTCTCTCTCTTTCGGTGTGTGTGTCTTTTTCGGTGGTGTGTGTGTGTGTTTCTCTTTTGGTGTGTCTCAGTGTGTGTCTCTTTCAGTGTGTCTCTCTTTCTGTGTCTCTTTTGGTGTACGTCTTTCTGTGTGTGTATCTTACTGTGTGAGTGTGTATCCTTTTGTGTCTCTTTTGGTGTGTGTCTCTCTTTGTGTGTGCCTCTGTGTGTGTCTTATTTTGTGTCTCTCTCTTTCGGTCTATGTCTCTCTTTCGGTGTGTGAGTCTTTCTGTGTGTCTCTTTCTGTTTGAGTGTCTCTTTCTGTATCAATTTGTGTGTGTGTCTCTTTCTGTATAGGTCTCTCTGTGTGTTTCTCTGTCCATAATAGGAGTCTATAATAACCGATCCGTTCCCAGCCCCATTGACTTTAATGTAAGCAGGTTTTATTGTAAATAACTGAAGCGGGGGGTTACATTTTCCCCTCAAAACATGGTCTATGACGTTCCCTGAGTCAAAAGAGGTGTCTGTGCAATATTTCGTGATTGTAAATGTGACGGTGCAGATTCCTTTAGCGGACACACACACACACACACACACACACACACACACACACACACACACACACAGCTTTATATATTAGATTCATACATGGGGAAGTAACAAGCCCATACTTTTAGGGCTCATGTGCATGACCCTATAGTTGATTAATACAGAACCATAGGCACCTTGTTTGCCACTGAATGGGGAGAGAATATAGCAATGATTCTGGAGGAAACTATTTTCATAATATATAACCCATCCTATGTGTATTCTTTGATGAAATATAGATGTGCAGTAGGGAGCCATACACTTCTGTGTGTGCTGTATTAAAAATGTTGTCAAGCCACTAAAAATTGAAAAAAAAGTCTAAATCTTAAGATACTGTAACAGTAAAATATCTAATGTTCACTTTACTGATCCAGTGCTATTCATGTTCCCACACTACCCAGCTCCCCCTGCTGCTCTCCGTACATTTTGTTTGGTGTGGACAGATGTGACTTCTGCTGCCAATTACTTGTTGTTACAATGTGTCACTGCTGCAGCTACTGATTGGCTGCAATGGTCAAATCTCCTTGTGGGCCGAGCAAGAAGCATTGTGCCAGTGTCTCTACTTTCTGTTCTGTTTAAAAGGAAGGACAATGGCACTGCTGCAGCCAATCACTAGCCACAGCAGGGAGAAAAATATGACAACTGCAGGCAGTGATTGGCTGCAGTATTTACATGTACATCAGGACTGAACAGGAGATAGAGAGGCCATTTGGTGTGAAAGGAGTTGGGCAAAGTTGGAATTTGGACAGCAGGGGAGTGGTACAAGTAATAATACTTAATAACATTATTAAGAATTATAGGAGGATTTCCACTACTAATGTGACCCCCTTTCATTTGTCCTAACTAACACTTTCTCAATATAATTCTGCTACTTACCCTGCTCCTGTAAGCTTGTCTCTCTGTGGTGCGTATATTTCTATGTTGATGCTTTAGCTTTGATCCTTTCAGTATGGAGATCGGAAACAGACAAACTTTACAGGGCACTTTAATGTGATGCGATATACTATTGTAGCACCCCTGCAATTCCAGGTGCCACAAATGTAACCCGTGGAAACCCAAACCCCAGAATATCCATGCCAGAGCAAACACACCAGCACCTTCAGGCCACACACACAACCCCAACATCAGACTGGGAGACTGCCTAATAACAAGTAAAAGGGGAGGGCACTGATTGGATAGTACTACCCAGCCTGTTGGAAGAGACCCAGCGAGGGGGAGGGGACAGTGGTCAGTTGAAAAAGGCAGGAGGAAGTGGTGTGCAGTCTGTAGAAAGTGAGTCAGAATGAGGTAAAGAAGGAAGCAGTCTGTCAGAGGAGTCTGTGAAGAGAAGTGAAAGGGAGGAGGGGAGGAGTAGTAGTAGAAAGTGGAAAGTACTGAAAAGACCTGCAGTGAGAACGGTGTGCTGTAAAAGGATTGAGAACTGTAGAGTACGGAATGGGACTCTAGGCACTGTGGGTTACCTATGTAAGCAGCAGACTCCATTTACCACGGAGGGCCTGTACAAGTTCGGAACCAAGGCTCTCGGGACTCAGCATAAGGCAAGGTGCAAACCCTAGGACAGTGGGATACTTTATGGTCAGCTGTTAACTCTGCCGGGCAAGAAGATCTCCAGGGTCCATCGCCAACCCAAAAAGTCTGAAGCACAAGCAGCAAAGAGGGGACCGGGGACTGAACCCCTTAAATAGTCCAGGCTGCCTGCAATAGGACCAAGACAGAAACAGAAGGGTTCCCAAGTAGCTCTAGGCCACGGGAGCCCATCAACAAGTGTGCATGGAGGAAAGCCAACCCAGGTCAAAGCTGGTATGGAGAACAAGGGGAGCGTATACACCTGGGACCGGCACCCGTGGGTTCAGGTACCACCACAGCAAAGTAAACAAGGCAAGTTAAACTACAACACTGGTGTGGACTGTTTCCTTGACAGCGTGCACTCCCATAGAATGTGTTCCCACTACAACCCCCATTATACATTGCTGGGGCCTGTCCCTGCTTGTGTAGGGCTCTAACCATCCAGGCTGCATCACTCCATCATCCCCAGCAGAAACCTGCTGCGGCGGCCTCCCCTTATAACCTGGCCGCATACCCCGCAAGTGGCATAGTCAACAAAAACTCTTATTTTTATTTTCTTTTATTTAAAACCCCCTTTTATTTACTCCAAAAGACACCGCCAGGGTCACGGAACCGGACCCCGCCACGGCTGATGTCCCTGGACTAGTCTGGCCCGGTTCGGAGTCCCTCGGCCCTGGGGTGGGCGTGTCACTATCTAATGATCGGCATATCACAATGCTTATCACATCAAAGCACCGCACTGTGAGGCAGGCTGAAATGAAAGTGAAGTGTGATTTGGGCATGCGTGCCCAGACTGCTGGCACTCACAGAGAGGGAGCACTACCCTCACCTTTGACACACCATGCTCATTTTGTCCGAATCTGGTCTCCAGACCGTAAGGATCTAAGCTAAAACATCAATATAGGCATATATGCGCCGCAGAGAGATCAGCTTACAGGAGCAGGGTAGGTAGCAGAGGTATATTAAGAAATTGTTAATCAGGAAGAGTTAGGATAAATGAAAAGAGGTCACATTAATAGTGGAAAACTCCTTTTATATGAAATTAAGAATTTATGGCAGCCAGTTACAAAACATATTCTGGCGAAATTTTCCAAATAAAAGCTGTCAACTTTAACATTGTAGTTGAAAATTTATTGAAAATAAGGATTATGATATATAGTAATGACTGATAAGTGGTTTATGTAAGAAAGAAAACTATGCTGTTACTGATCTTTTGCTTTGTACAGGTGGTAGATGTTAACGTGACGCATAATGTAGCAGCCTGGAGGACAGTAAAAAGTGAAAAAAAAAATTGAGTTTCCTTAAGGCATGACTGATTTAAATAACGTGAGTAACATTAATGTGGAGATGCCTTGTAAGCATTGGTTACACATTGAGAAGGATGACTATGTCACACAACATGTTCCCATATTACTAGAAGTAGTGGGATTTACATGGCTAAAGTATGACAAATCGATTATCTCAATTTGGGCCGAATGAATAAGATTATGGCACAACAGAGTGTTGTTTTAAAAATTCCTGTCTGCCGGCTAGGAGAAGCATGGAATTCACATGTATAAAATATAACCAGATGAACGATGAAAGTCATCTAATAAAATTACCATGATTCCCAACCTAAACCAGCAGAGACAACAGCCATACAAGTACACAGAGGCCAGGCATCATTGTAATGAAGGAGATGATGACAGGCGCTCTTACGCTCCCTTATAATTTGATATAATCAGTATATATCAGAAGCATTAAACTATTTCACTTAGGAATATGATCATTAACCTTGTTCCGTAATTGGCCACGTCAATTTCTGTAAACTCTTCTTTGTTACAATTTGCAAAGCATGTCATTGCTTAAAAAGATCTCATTAGCAACTGCAGCGTTTCGATATGGGGCCAGCACCAGCGCTCCTCGCAGAATATTAGATATCCGAGGTACTTAAGGTTGAAATAGCATTTATTAAATCACATTTTGTGACTGCTCATTACTAGTGAAAAATGCCCTTGAAATATGGCACACTTGGTTGCTTTCACGGGATGAAATTTCTGCAGCTTCTATGCAAAATCGCTTCAAAGAATACTTTCAGAATGACACGCTTTAACCCTTCCTGTGCTGCAATTTTCTACAGACTATGCACCACATTGTATTTTGTCTGTTCCTTACAGCCACAACAATAAGCTTGATTTTCCATCAATCTCTGCTCTGGATTCCTCATATAAAATCAAATCTGGCTGAAAAATGCCTCCACTGCAGGTTTATTTTACATTTTTAAGCAGTTCAGTAACCTCAGCAATCCATAAAAGCCTCCACAAAGTACTTTTTATATCAATCCTCGTCTGTGATACACACAGATTCCTACTACAGTATTTTACGGAAAATATTACATTATATTAAAACCAGCTTAACGAGGAAAGTGTTATTTTCAGACATCTCCCGTGTGTCGAAGCTCAGGAAGTTACAATCAATATTCTGCACACTCTATTGTTCTCAGCTCAGTAAATATATATATATATATATATATATATATATATATATATATATATATATATATATACATAGACATGTGCATATATACACACATATAGCATATAAAAATATATACACACACACACACATTATATACACACATACACACTGTATATACACATACAGACATATATACACACATACACCTACACATATACATACACATACTTACACACGCATACATTATATATATACATATACACACATACTTACACACAAAAACACATAACACACACACATATGCACACACATATATAGACACACAAACATGTATATACAAATACACACACACACCTACACATACACGCACATATATATATATATATATATATATATATATATATACACACACACACAGACATATACACATTCATATATATAAACACACATTCATATATATATATATATATATATATATATACACACACACACACACACACACACATACACATAATAAAAATAATATATATATATATATATATACACACTATTATACACACCTACACACATATGCACACACTATCGATTGATAGGATTCAGATCTCAGAAAATGGAGACACAAACCAAACTTTTTATTTTTACAAAGCTATATATATATATATATGTTTAAGCACTAAATTGAAGTTTGACATTTCTGTAACTGCAATGAGCTAACAAATCATATTTCCAAATGTATAATGCACATAAAAACGGAATTGAAAAAGAAGTTGTATAATTTAGGAGAATTTTTTTCAACAATTCACCCACTTCAGGACATTATATGGTAAAGTGATGTGTGACAATCAAAGCAACAGCTGATCTGACAAAAAAAAAAATAAAAAAAAGTTATGGCTCTCGGTAGATGAGCAAGAAAAAAAATAAAAAGCGCAAAAAAAAAAAAAAAGAAAAATCGACATCAAGAATGTTTTAATTACCTTGACAGATATTCAGGAGTAGTGAAGCAGAAGCTGATGTTATAAATTCCATAGATGATTGAGATCCCAATTTCCCTACACACTTGGCAGCCCTATTATGACAGTACAAAACAGTGCTGCAAGCATGGATTTGGGCTTCAGCCCTAGGCTAATATGAGAATGGGTTTTGTAAACCAGACAACTCTAAAGGGGACTTTACATGCTGCGACATCGCTAATGCGATGTCGTTGGGGTCACGGAATTTGTGACGCACATCCGGCCGCATTAGCGATGTTGCAAGCGTGTGACACCGATGAGCGATTTTGCATCGTTGCAAAAACGTGCAAAATCGCTCATCGGTGACATGGGGGTCCATTCTCGATTATAGTTACTGCAGCAGTAACGATGTAGTTCATCGCTCCTGCGGCAGCACACATTGCTATGAGTGACGCCGCAGGAACGAGGAAGCTCTCCTTACCTGCCTCCCGGACACTATGCGGAAGGAAGGAGGTGGGCGGGATGTTCGTCCCGCTCATCTCCGCCCCTACGCTATTGGGCGGCGGTTCAGTGACGCTGCTGTGACGTCGTGGTGACGCTGAACGAACCGCTCCTTAGAAAGAAAGCGGTTCGCCGGTCACAGCGACGTCGCCGGGCAGGTAAGTATGTGTGACAGGTCTGGGCGATGTTGTGCGGCACGGGCAGCGATTTGCCCGTGTCACGCAACAGATGGGGGCGGGTACCCACACTAGCGATATCGGGACCGATATCGCAGTGTGTAAAGTAGCCTTTAGGCCATTTTTCCACTTGCAAAAAGGCAGCTTTTTCCCCCACTGTGCTACTACTAGCAATCTGCTCTGATTTTATATGATTTCTGCTTTATTTGCAAATTTGCTAAATTATTTTTTGGTGTTCTCTTAATGCATGCTACACTTTTCAAAGCAATTGTGGTTTTATCATACATTTTTTCAAGCGGTCCATAAAAACCTATAGGAAAGGAACACACCAAAAAAAAAAAACTAAAAAAAAACCCAAAATCAACTATGTCTTAAAACACTTGGGACAGTCTACATTCCTGTTGTTTCTTTGTCAATGACTATGTGTAAATTCAATATAACTGTGCAAAACCCCAAAAAGCACAGTTTACACAAAATAAAAGAGGTACAGCTCCGAAAAATGAAATGATAAAATCAAGCTCTGTTATATCCGCATTGTTAATTAGGAACTAATGCAGTGTCAACAGGTGAACGCACATTAAACCTGACCAGAACCAAACATTCAGGAGGGATTATGTTCATCTTTATTCAATACGGTCATGCATTAAAAGTACGAAGTTAACAAATTTTTATAGGCCGCCCTGAAGAAGCTTTTAGTGGCTGAATCACCGGATTAATGTACATCAGTCACTTTACCTTTTGCCTTAAGTAACTATTTTCAGACATACGGTCACAGGAGAGATACTTGTGCTTAGAAAATTGATTTTCTTTTTTTTCCCCCATGTAAAAGAACATTTTACTGATAATTAATACATCTACATAAGAGCTAGAAGTTTATTCTTCAGAGCCATGGCAACAGTAACGTGAAAAATATTAGGAGCTCAGCATCGGGGAAGTGTTTCACCACCAGGTTGTGCTGTGCCAGTGTCTCCAGATGCTGCACAATATAATAATATTTAAAACTGGCATTTCTGACTGCAGGGGAAGGCAACATGTGGGCATACAGCTGCCGTACTACTTTTCACACTAGCTCGGGAACATTCAGTTTTTATTTCTTATTTTGAATTTACAAAACACAATTTATTATTAGCCGCCTGCAAATGTTCAGTTTGTTTTCTTCACAAGTGTATTACTTGAGGGCCGGTTGAAATGGAATAAAAGTGCGTCTATCACTGCACATTTATAATCTGACGATCTTTTACAATGACATTTTTAAGCAGAGCAAGAGCATCAGTTTTAAAGGGGTTGTTCATCCATGGTGAAATATTCAGCAAATGCTACAGCTTGCAAAACACTAAAGGCTGCTTTACACGAGTCGATCTATTGTGCGATGCATCGTTGGGGTCACGGATTTTGTGACGCACTTCCGTCATTCGTAACGACATCTTCTCATGTGACAGCTCCTTGCGAGTCCAACCGATGCCTAATCGTTTGAAATTCGGCCATCGTGTACACATCGTTTAATTCCATAAAATCGGTCAGTTTAGTCTTAATGAACGAAACATTGCAAAGTGTGACACCGTGTAATCGGCCATCCTCGTAGTTGTTTGTGACGTCAGTAAACGTTCAGGGCATATTTGTGGTTTTAAATAATCATGCCTAATCTAATCTGATTGGTTGTAGCAGATGCGTTGTGATAGGTTATTACTGTTATAAAAGACGGCGCTGAAGCGAAACTATATATATGGTATGTAACCAATCAACCACATTAGCAGAACTGGATTGAGCAGGTCAGAAGAATTCAGGGCGTGCAACAATCCAGACAACGTCACGGAGGGCTGTATAGTTTGCCTAATTACGCCCATATAAAAGACAGATTGACCAAAGGAAAACATGTGTGAAGCCTTTTGGACGTCCGCCATGGCCAATCAATATATCGATGAGCGCTTTGTGGTCGTTTGACAACACTCAACGTGTGACACATGGACAAATACCTATCAGCGATACAAAAAAAAAAAAAGACTTTGCCAAATAAATCGCACGATGGATTGACTCGTGTAAAGCAGGCTTTAGGGGCACTTTGCACACTACGACATCGCAGGTGTGATGTCGGAGGTGTCATGTCGAAAGTGACGCACTTCCGGCGTCGCACTCGACATCGTAGTGTGTAAATCCTAGACGATACGATTAACAAGCGCAAAATCGTCGTAATCGTATCATCGATGTAGTGTTTGGGAATTCCATAATTACGCGACTGCAACAGGTACGATGTTGCTCCTCGTTCCTGCGGCAACACACATCGCTGTGTGTGAAGCCGCAGGAGCGAGGAACAACTCCTACCTGCGTCCTGCAGCTCACGCCGGCTATGCGGAAGGACAGAGGTGGGCGGGATATTTACGTCCCGCTCATCTCCGCCCCTCCGCTTCTATTGGCCGCCTGCTGTGTGATGTCGCTATGATGCCGCACGACCCGCCCCCTTAATAAGGAGGCGGGTCGCCGTCCAGATCGATGTCGCAAGGCAGGTGAGTCCATTAGAAGCTGCTGTAGCGATAATGTTCGCTACGGCTGCTATCACAAGATATCGCTGCTGCGACGGGGGCGGGGACTATCGTGCTCGGCATCGCAAGCATCGGCTTGCGATGTCGTAGTGTGCAAAGTGCCCCTAAGGATATGTGCCCACAATCAGGCTTCCTCGCGTTCTGGACGCAGCGTGTTTTCTCTTGCAGAGACACTAGTGTCCTGTGTGGGAGAACACACTGTCCGTACCCCATGATCAGGCTTCCTCTCCTTCTGGATGCAGCATGTTTTCTCTTGCAGAACCGCTAGTGTTGTCCTGTGCGGGAGAACACAATGTTCATGCCCCATGATCAGGCTTTATAGAAGAGATGAATCCAGCGAGCCAAAGTTGTAGTAGATAAAAAGTTTCTTTAGTCTTTATTTCAATCATATTAAAAAAAGTCTTTGTCCATAGCAGCATAAATGATGACAGACAGAGGTAGGAAAAGTTACTGCTGGCGCACGGCAAGACGCATTTCGGCTAAACCTTTATCATTGGCAATGATAAAGGTTTAGCCAAAACGCGTCTTGCCGCGCGCCAGCAGTAACTTTTCCTACCTCTGTCTGTCATCATTTATGCTGCTATGGACAAAGACTTTTTTTAATATGATTGAAATAAAGACTAAAGAAACTTTTTATCTACTACAACTTTGGCTCGCTGGATTCATCTCTTCTATTTGAGCTGGTAAGAGCTTCTACCATATATCCGAGCTAAGAGCCTCTATAATCATAGCAGCTTGATCCTACAATATATTGGGTAAGCTGGAAAAACTTTTTCTTTTTTATATGATCAGGCTTTCTTGCCTTCTGGACGATGTGTGTTTTCTCTTGCGGAGATGCTAGTGTCCTGTGCGGGAGAACACACTGTCCATGCCCCATGATCAGGCCTCCTTATATTCTGGACTATGCGTGTTATCTCTTGCAGAGCCGCTAGTGTTGTCCTGTGCGAGAGAACACACTGTCTATGCCCCATGATCAGGCTTCCTTGCCTTCTGGATGATGCGTGTTTTCTCTTGTAGAGATGCTAGTGTCCTGTGTGGGAGAATACACTGGCCGTGCCCCACAATCAGGCTTCTTCACCTTCTGGACCCAGCATGTTTTCTCTTGCGGAGGCGCTAGTGTCCTGTGTGAGAGAACATGCTGTCCATGCCCATGATAAGGCTTCCTTGTGTTCTGCACGCAACATGTTTTCTCTTGCGGAGATGCTAGTGTCCTGTGCGGGAGAACACGCTGTCCGTTCCCACAATCAGGATTACAGACAGCATATTTTTGCTGTGTTCTCCTGCTCAGAACAGTAGTGTCTCTGCAAAAATACATTGATATGCAGCGGCGCAGGTCAGTTTAATGAGCATCGAAAAGAAGCCTAGGAGGCCGGAGATATCTATAAATCCAATCCAATCTGCTTGTACTGTACAATGCAGTGTTTTTGACGCAGTAAAAACATGCTAGTTCCAAAATGCTGCTAATACTGATCGTGAAGACATAGCCTAACAGTGTGTAATAGGACCACCAATAGGATTTGGCACCACTTTTGGATTCCAGCAGTCATCAGATGATCGCAGTTTTCTATTCTACTCTGCAAATGACTGCTTGTATGCAAATCACACACGTGATGACAGCTAGAATCCGCGAAACCTACATAGTTATAAAGGTTGAAAAAAGACTCGGGTTTATGCATTTCAATCCTTCTCGACCAGTTATACATTCTTTAATGCTAGATTATTTCTGTGGGTGAAAAAACACTGTAAAAATGCTGAAAGAATTGACATGTAGCAGATTTAAAAAGAGCTTTTATTTATTTTTTCATGTTAGCACTTTCCCCGATTTTGGGCATTTATTTTCTCAGTAACCTGAAAAATTCTTCAAAACCTGCAGTATAAAGACAGCGTGGTCACTGATTCATATTAGATTATTTGTTTAATAAAAAGTGTCCTTGCAAAAAGAGAAAAAAATGTTTTAGAAAAATCCAATACTTCACATAGCAAATTATAATGCTATCATAAATACAAGTGATAAACTGTACTTTACTATGACTACAAATCTCAGCACTGCTACATATATACTTCTATGTCAATGTTCAACATTTGAAAGAAAAATTCACCTAAATAACATCCTATAATAATATAAATGTAAAATATAAAAAATAGGAACAAGTATAGTCAAACGGCAAAATCAATGGCCAATAGTTACATGAAATGATAGCAGCTATTACGAGAGATCAATGTAAGTGGGAGCAGGTGACAATGCAGAATAGTCGGCCGTGTACAAGTACACACATACAACCATAGAGAAAAATATATGTCTCCAGAGAAATGGAATACACGTGAACCTACTGTGTCCTTGTTCATTGTGAGAGGTATAGACCACACACTTCAGTGTAGAGTAATTGTGATAGTTATTCATGGAGACAAACATTCCTTTGTAACTCCTGCAGTTATTACCATGAAGAAGATAACTTCAGATTTGTATCCCTCTGTGAATATTTATCCTCACTACCTAGATATCACCAACATATCTTGCAGCGCAGTGCAGATGTCAGCACCACGCACATCAATCACTTTCCCCAGTAGGGTTCACAATGTAGGTTCCAAATTAAACGCCTACACAAATTTGTATTTCATAATCTGTTAATATATTTGGGAAACAGTGTGGAAGAAAACCTAAGGGTATGTGCCCACGATCAGGACTCGCTGCGTTCAGTATGCAGCAAGTCCTGACGGGGGGGGGGGGGGGGGGCGCGCGTCTCCTCCGCAGGAGAACGCAGGAGACCGCAGCTGTCCGTACCCATGATCAGGGTTCCGTGCGCTCCAGTCTCTTGCTTGTGTTCTCCCTACGGAAAACACAGGCAAATCCGCAGCAAACAATTGACATGCTGCGGTCTGGAAAGATGCTCCGCAGGTCAGTGTTTGCTGCAGAAAAAAGAAGCATAGTGGGCACGAGATTTCTAGGAATCCCGTCCGCTATGTTTGTACTGTACACCGCAGCGGTTTGTACGCAGATAAGGTAGGCTGCATCTAAAACTAAAACGCTACAAATACTGATCGTGGGCACACACCCTTAGAGGTACTTTACACGCTGCAACATCGCTACCGATATATCGTCGGGGTCACGTCGTTAGTGACGCACATCTGGCGCCAGTAGGGACATTGCAGCATGTGACACTAAGGAGCGACGATCAACTAGCGCAAAATCGTTCCAAAACGGTGATCGTTGACATGTCGTTCATTTCCTTAATATCGCTGCTGCCACCGGTACGATGTTGTTCGTCGTTCCTGCGGCATCACACATCGCTATATGTGACACCGCGGGAGCGACGAACATCTCCTTACTTGCATCCACCGGCAATGCGGAAGGAAGGAGGTGGGCGGGATGTTACGTCCCCCTCATCTCCGCCCCTCCGCATCTATTGGCCGGCCGCTTAGTGACGCCGCTATGACGCCGAACGCCTTCCCCCTTGAGGGAGGGATTGTTTGGCGGTCACAGTGACATCGCTGACAAGGTATGTGCGTGTGATGCTGCCGTAGCGATAATGTTCGCTACGGCAGCGAGCACCAAATGTCGCACGAGCGACGGGGCGGGAGCTATCGCGCACGACATCGCTAGCGATGTCGCAGCGTGTAAAGCACCCCTTAGTGTTAAGATTCCATACCACAAAATGGATGTGTACACAGATATTGGCTTTGGTCAGATTTGAACCCAGGACACCAGCATTCCCAGTAAAGAATGCAAATCTTTACAGATTAGCTGCACAGCTTCGATTGCCATGAACATGACCCCGGTTATGGCGGTGATTTTTCTAGCAAAAATGATCCGAGTGTCATCAGTTTTATTAGATTTCAATCTGGGTGTCAATTTTTACCATGAAAGTTTGGTCAGAGATTTATCGGATTTTAAATTGATGGAAGCTGCTCATTATAAACAGTCTAAAAAACAGACAGCTTAGCGTGAGGCAGTGACAGGTGTCATATATGAAGGTTGATATGTTTCCCCCAGAATGTGCTTGGAGACCTTGTGAGATCTGCTGGAGTATGTTGTAGTCACCGCTGTGAGTGCAACACAAATTAAAAGTGTGTGAAGCTATCTGACCAAGTATTTTGTTTAGGTAAACCTATTAGGGCTTTTATTTTTGGAGAGCTCTGTAGGTTTGGCAGTGGGATGGAACTCCCCCTCCAGTCCATGTTGGAATGTGCTGCAGAAGAATGGAGGAAAAGGAAGTCTGTAGAGACTGGCTGTGGATGTGAAATGTCATCATGGCGTCAGTACTATGACAAAAGGGTTGGACACAAAAGAAATGATAATCACTCCAATCAGACAAGATGTTATCTATTATGTACCTGGATGTAAAGGATTATATGTGATACAGACTACCTGTACATCTGTGGCTCCTGCATGGTCCACAGTCTGATGACTGATAAAAAATAACTCCCAGTATCTCATTACCATTGTTAATGACATACTGGGAGTTACAGGCTCATGAGATACAATTGTATCATGGGGCTGACCTGGAACTAAATTATCACTTTACTAAGCTTGGTGATGTATTCCTGTACTGACGGTGGTTCTGGTCATGTAGCAATCCATAACGTGCTTCAAGTTAAAACTGAAAAATCCTCAAAACTTAGTTTTGAGATTGAGGAGGATTTACTTGAACTTCTGCTAAAAAAACTCTAAGTTCTGTGTGTTCACAACGAATTTTTATTTTAGCAGAAACTCCAAAACCTTCTTAAATATGCCAAATCTGGCTCTGCTGATGTATTATCTAAGTCAGGAGTGGGGAACCTTTTTTCTGCCCGGGGCCATTTGGGAATTTCTGCCAACCTTCGGGGGCCGCACAAAATTAACAATATGAAAATGAACCGACTATATTTAGTCAAACAATTAATTAACTCACCCCTACTGTGGTGGTTGGAGCTGCTTCTGTTTGGTGTGGCTGTGATGTTCGGCTATACTTATGCTGTTCCACAGCTGCTTTTCCAGGATTGTCTTGGTCTGGAGCGCAGTCAACTCTTTGTGATAATGAGATTGGTAGACCATATACATCACATAACAAATGCAGGGACTGGTGTATATCACAGGAGGCACATATATGACTGAAGGGGCTGTTGGCATCACATAGGAGATGCTGTAACTGTTGTATATACATCACATAGGAGACACAAGAACTGCTGTATATACACATCACATAGGAGACGCTGTGACTGCTGTATATACATCACAGGAGACACTGGGGGCACATACATCACATGCCCCTCCTGTGATGAATGTGCTTCCAGCCCCTTCTGTGAGATATATGCTCCCAGCCCTTCCTGTGATATGTATGGCTCCAGCATCTCCAGCTGGGGGCATATACATGACAGGAGGGGCTATGGAACAGACATTAATAGGTCACTGGGAGGCATAAGCATTGCAGGGTGGCACAGAGAGCACAGACATCACTAGGGGGGCACAGAGGCATCACTAGGTAGGCACAGACATCACTGGGTGGGCACAGACATCACACGGGGGGCACAGACATCACACGGGGGGCACAGATAGTATTGGGCAGCCACAGGCATCACTTGAGAACAGACAGTACTGGGCAGCCACAGGCATCACTAGGGGTGCACAGACAGTACTGGGCAGCCACAGGCATCACTAGGGGGGCACATACAGTACTAGGCAGCTACAGGCATCACTAAGGGGGAACAGATAGTACTGGGCAGCTACAGGGATTACTAGGGGGGCACAGACAGTACTGGGCAGCTACAGGCATCACTAAGGGGGCACAGACAGTACTGGGCAGCTACAGGCATTACTAGGGGGGCACAGACAGTACTGGGCAGCTACAGGCATTACTAGGGGGGCACAGACATTATTAGGAGGCTCATGCATCACTGGGGGGGGCACACATCACTAGGGGGGCACAGACAGTAATGGGCAGTCACAGGCATCACTAGAAGGTCACAGACAGTACTGGGCAGCTACAGGCATCACTATGGGGGCACAGACATCATTGGGGGGCACAGACAGTACTGTCCAGCCCCAGGCACCACTAGGGGGGCACAAACATCACTAGGGGGGCACAGGCATCACTGAGGGGGGCACAGGCATCACTGAGGGGGGGCACAGGCATCACTGAGGGGGGGCATGGACAGCACTTGCAGAGCACAGACATCACAAAAGGGGTGCACAGCACTGGGGGCTGCACACAGCATTGGAGGGAGAACGCTGCACTGGAGAAGGGGCGGAGAGCAGACACACAGCGTTGGAAAGCGAGAGGCACATGGAGCTGGGGAGCTGGAGGCACACGGCGCTGGAAAGCGGGCACACAATGCTGGAAGCAGTGAAGCCGTTTTGGAACGGAAGCGCAGAGAGCTCATTGGTGCGCGCAAGCAGCACATGTGGGAATTTAAAGGGCTGGCGACCGGTAAGACTGCAACCCACGGGAATCTGCCTGGGGGCCGCAGAAAAGGTCGTGGCGGGGCGCATGCGGCCCGCGGGCCGGAGGTTCCCCACCCCTGATCTAAGTACATTACATTACATTTGTTTTGAAGCCCTTCAAATTAGTTCTTTATGACAAAGTGACCTTTGGAGGAAAAAATGTTTTGCACCCCTGATGTACAGGAAGGAAAAAAAAACCTTGAGACAGATGCTAGTTGCCCCAAATGCAGAATAAATTTCCATTATGTGAAAATCTGGTACCTACAACCTATACTTTCATAGTTTCATACACTTCTAAGGTATAGTCACTAAGTCACATAAAACAAGAGTAGGGACACTTAGATCTATCATGATTGGTAAATATCACTAGACCCCATAATAGGCATAGAAAAAAACAAGAGAAATAGAAGGGTTTCTACTAGTGAGACCAATACGTGGTCAAAAATAATGCACAGTCAGTCAACCTCTTGAAATATAAAAAGAATTTTTATTAACAACAATTTTTTAAGAGGAGAAAGTACATTTTATTATAAATTACATAAATAGATATAGTGAACCAGGTAAAGGCGGGAAAATACCGCAACCCAGACATGCCAGGTGATGCACAGATGGGGAAACAGAAGTACGTGCAATGGTTAGATGAGATAAATGTAGCTGAATATAATCAAATACCATTCAAGGCTAAATAGCTCCCAAAAAGCTCATTAGAGAGAGTCTAAATGAGATTTGTCAAAAAAATGACACAAATACAGGGGTGTCCGCAGATATAAATATATATAAATAGTCAGTAAATATATGCAGAACAACCCCCAGATGTAAATAACCAGATGAACGTTATCAATCCAAAGAGTCAATGGGAGCAAAAAAGCCAAAGTCAGTTGAAAGTATTAACCCATGCAGAACATTAGAACATTAACCCTGCAAGGCAGATACGATAAGCCTGACCTGATGAATAAACAAGGCAATAATTGACAAAATACTCCTGTTTAAAATTCAGCTGAGTAAGAAACATTAACACTCAGCATAGCACTGATGCCACCAAATACATATATCAACCGTATAGAGAAAAACATGCTCATACCGATATATAAGGAGCATGAACATTAGTAGACACCAGGCAAAAAAGACTTACCCATCTGATAATAACAACCCGGCGTGGCGTGCTCCGACGCGCACGTTTCGTGACCTTCCTCGGGGAGCTGCGCTACAGCTGTGCAGTGTGAGGGGGTTTAAAAAATGACGCCATGGTGTTTGATTGGCGCATGAGGAGCGAGGACACAGGAAGTGGCGTGCATCATCGGGTCTCCCAGGGGCGACGGGGGTGTGAATCATGTCGTCACATGACACACCCACGTCAGCCTGTACGGAGGCCGTCAGAGGCACACATTAGTGTGAGATCACTGCTCATGCGCACACCATGGCAGCCATGCTCACTGATGGCAAATAGTAAGGGCAAATAGAACGGAGCATTCTGTGGGACACAGGAGGATATACAGACTGCACCATAGCGTAAATATACATATACAATAAGTATACATAAAGAGAAACAGAACCACATGGAGAAAGTATGCAGTATATTAAATATATATATATGGAGAGATCAATATAAACCATCAATTATCAATAATAAGTCTCCCATATATGAATACAATGGAAAATATGGAAAAACACTGGTGGTTAAAATAACCATCAGTGCTAAATCCTTCAAAAATACAGATAGAAGAAAATAGAGATTTAAACATCATATTAATCCAGAGTATCTCCAGGGATCCCATCATCAGTTGTTGATGTATTTAGGGTGCGTAGCTGGTTCCACATTAAATTCCAAAACCCAGATTTTCTTAGTCACTAAGTCACTATACCTAATGGCTCTTTACACATAAGGCAGAGGTGTATCTAGGCTTTCTGGCACCCGGGGCAAGAATCCTGTCTGGCACTCCCTCCCGCCCCGCGGTTTGCAAAGTCGTCATGTGACTGGTAATTCATATATGATTTGCACACTTAGTCATTTGCTGACCAGCTGCTCTTCATAAGGCTCCGTGCCCACAATCAGTGTTTGCAGTGTTTTGGACACAGCATACATTAGCTGCGTCCATAACACTGCATTGTACAGTACAAGAACATTGGATGGATTTCTAGAAACCTTGTACCCACTAGGCTTGTTTTTTCCACAGCAAACACTGACCTTTGGTGCGTCTTTCCAGACCGCAGCATGTTAATTGTTTGCTGCGGATTTGCATGCATCCTCCGTAGAGAGAACACAAGGAAGAGACCGCAGCGCACGGAACCCTGATCGTGGGTACAAGCAGCTGCGGTCTCCTGCGTTCTCCTGCGGAGGAGACGCACGGCGCCGCTGGTCAGGACTCGCTGCGTTCTGACGTTCTGAACGTAGCGAGTCCTGATCGTGGCCACATACCCTAACTCTCTCAATCTTCACTCAAAAACAGAAGTAGAAAAAGAAGCTAATTGTCACATGACTAAATATGAGACTTGCATATGAGAGGAGCGGCCATGTGATGACGGCAGGAAAAAGCAAGTGGAGCTGAATCCTGACAGTGAGTATATTATACGCTGCTAGGATTGGGCTACACTGCTTAATTTTTATTTTTTTATGACGAAAGTCAGCAGTCACTCTAGGTGATTGCAGCTTTCTGAATTCTCACATCTCATGCTCTGCACACTTTTAAGATTCTCCCATGCCAGTGGCAAGAGTTGACAGTTACGTTAGCACAAGTATGCCAGGTACTGCACATCCGCCTCATTGATTAGCATGGGAGCAGATATGCAGGACCCAGCCACTGCCACCATCAGAAGACAGAGGAGATCTGGAATTGCACACTCTGGCCGTCTGCTGCTGTCGTCGATATTTAAAGTGAACCTGTCAGGTGCAATATGCAGAGAGAACCACGAGCAGTTCTGGGTGTATATTGCTATTCCCTGCCTAACCATCCCTGTATACACTAGCATAGATAAAAAGATCTATAGAAAAAGTATTTCTAAAGATGTTTTATCATATGAGATGCCGCCACCGCCGCCCGACACTGGATTTCGGCTCAGTGCGCATGATCCCGCAGCTTCAGTCATGCGCACTATGAAGCCAGATGTACGCGTCCCGGCTTCAAACTGAAGTAGAGCGCATGACAAACTCTGGGGTCATGCGCACTGAGCCGAAATCCAGTGTCGGGCGGCGATGGCGGTGGAGAGGTGAGTGAGATCATCCTCTGAGCTGCACATTCATTAGCATGTCAACAGGGGCGTATTAACATGCTAATGGTGCCAACTAGCAAGGGAAGTAACACCCTTGGGACTAGTCCCCGCGCTCATTAGCATATAATAAAAGATATTTAGAAATACTTTTTCTATAGATCTCTATCTATGCTAGTGTATACAGGGACTGATACGCAGGGATTAGCAATATGAACCCAGAACTGCTCGTTGTCCTGGGTGTATATTGGATGTGACAGGTTCCCTTTAAAACACACAATTGGTGAGGGTGCCAGGTGCCGAACCCTGGCTGATCAGACACACTGGCTATATACCGCACAAAGCCATGACACACTGATTGTATACTGCACACAGCCATGACACACTGGCCGTATACCACACACAGCCATGATACACTGACCGTATACCGCATACAGCCATTACACACTGGCCATATACCGCACACAGCCATGACACACTGATTGTATACCACCCACAGCTCTGACACACTGATTGTATATCGCACACAGCTCTGACACACTGATCGTATACCGCACACAGCCATGACACACTGGCCATATACCGCACACAGCTCTGACACACTGGTAGTAAACATTTAGTAGAATAAACCTGGCTCAGCTTTGGTGCTATGGTGCTTTTGAAGCACCATATTGGACTCTTTCACAATTTCTATTTTAGTGTGCCGGAGTATTGTTTTTTGGTTTTGACACTGGCAGTATACAGCACACAGCCCCGACACACTGGTTGTAAACCGCACATTGTACTCACACAATGGGTGTATACTGCACACTGTCTTAACACACTGATCATATTGTACACTGCACACGACACACATTGGCCATATACAGTACACATGCATTGGACATACTGTATACAGCACTCACACCACATACACAGCAGTCACACCCCGTATACAGAACTCACACACGCCGTATACAGCATTCCCAGGCTGTACACAGCACTTACACCTGGTATACAGCATTCACACACCCCGTATACAACACACACTCCCCGTATACAGCACACACACTCCCCGTATACAGCACACACACACGCCCCGTATACAGCACACACACACGCCCTGTATACAGCACACACACACACGCCCCGTATACAGTGCACACACGCCCCGTATACATTGAACACACGCCCCGTATACAGCACACACACGCCCCGTATACAGCACACACACATGCCCCGTATACAGCACACACACATGCCCCGTATACAGCACACACACATGCCCCGTATACAGCACACACACGCCCCGTATACAGGACACACGCCCCGTATACAGCACACGCCCCGTATACAGCACACATGCCCCGTATACAGCACACACGCGCCATATACAGAACACACACGCGTCACTGACACCCCGTATACGGCACACACGCCCCGTATACGGCACACACACACGCCCCGTATACGGCACACACACGCCCCGTATACACGGCACACACACGCCCTGTATACGGCACACACACGCCCTGTATACGGCACACACACGCCCCGTATACGGCACACACACGCCCCGTATACGGCACACACACGCCCCGTATACGGCACACACACGCCCCATATATGGCACACACACGCCCCGTATACGGCACACACATGCCCCGTATACGGCACACACACGCCCCGTATACGGCACACACACGCCCCGTATACGGCACACACACGCCCCGTATACGGCACACACACGCCCCGTATACGGCACACACACGCCCCATATACGGCACACACACGCACCGTATATGGCACACACACCGTATACGGCACACACGCACCTTGTTGGGGGGTAGTTCTCCCCTCAGTGCTGTCTGCTGGCTTCCGCCGACCATGCAGTTGATCACAGGAGCCGCACTCCACACTTCCTCTAACTCCAGCTGTCAGCTTGATGGCTGGACTCAGAACAGCGGCTCCCACTACAGAGAGCGAAAAACACAGCCACAGGGAAGACTCTCAGACCCGCTGCATCAGGCAGCCTGTCAGCGCCCCCGGAGAGTTGCGCCCAGGCCAGATGCCCCGCCAGCTCCCCCCTAGATACACCTCTGCATAAGGGACCTGTTCTTTGTCCAAAATGCTACTGCAGAGGCATGGGGAGTGCTGTAGAAAGCCTAAATCATCCATGCTGAAAATATAAGGTGTAGGAACTATATATTAACCCCTTAACGACAGCGGGCAGTAATATTACGTCCTAGTGGTCATAGTGTTAATCCCCGCGGGCTGCTGCAGGCATCCTGCGGCTATCAGCGCACATGTCAGCTGATTTATACAGCTGACATGTGCCTGCTAGGCATGAGCGGAATCATTATCCGTCCATACCTTTTAACCCCTTAAATGGCGCTGTCAAGATGTGATAGCGCCATATTAACAGCGATAGCGGTAGATCCATACTCTCAGGCCGATACCCAAAGTCATGTGACTTGATCACGTTGATCTGGTGGTTGTCATGGTAGCACAGGGTCATGTGATGACTCCTGTGCTCACATGACTCAGGTCCTGTAAGAAACAGCCGATTGCTGCATGTCACAAGAGATGATCATTTCTCCCAGTCTGAGCGATGGTGGGGAGAAAAGAATAAACGATTACACTGCTCATCGTTATATTCCCCTGGAGGACCTAGTAAAATAAAAAAAAAAAGTTTAAAAAATGAAAAAAAATAAAAAAAACCCTTAAAGTTAAAATCACTCCCCTTTCACCCCATTGAAAATTAAAGGGTTAAAAAAAATTAAAAAAATATACACACATTTGGTATCGCCGCGGTCAGAAATGCCAGATCTATTGTAATATAATCAATTATTCTGATGAGTAAACAGCGTAGCGGCAAAAAAAATTACAAACACCAAAATTTTGGTTTTTTGTTGCCACAAATTTTGTGCTAAATGCAATAACAAGTGAACAAAACGTAGCATCTGCGCAAAAATGGTACTGTTAAAAACGTCAGCTCAAGATGCAAAAAATAAGCAGTCACTGAGCCATAGATCCCGAAAAATAAGAACGTTATGGGTCGTGGAAAATGGCGCAAAACGTATGACACTTTTTTCGGAAAAACTACAGATTTTTTTAACGCCTTAGATAAAAGTAAACCTATACAGGTTTGGTGTCTACGAACTCGCACCAACCTCAGAAATCACACTGACACATCAGTTTTATTATATACGGTACACAGTGATTAAAATATCTCAAAGACAAAAGTGCAATCGCACTTTTTTCTTGCAATTTTTATGCATTGGGAATTTTTTTGCCCTTTTCAAGTACACTATATGGTAAAACTCATGGTTTCATTTATAAGTACAGCTCATGAAAATTGGCAGAGAAAAAGCCGGAAAGCGCAAAATCGGCCGGTCGTGAAGGGGTTAAAAATGTGCAGTCAAATTTATTATGAGGGAGGGTGATCAAGGGTCCCCATAAGGCTATGCTCACACGTTGCGTTTTTGCTGCTTTTATTGCTGCTTTATTTATGCAAATGAAAAGTTTCATAGTACCAGCAAAAGTGATGAGATTTCAGATATCTCATTTACTCAATTACTTTTTTTTTCCTGACTGCATTGGAAAACTGCTTTTTTTCTTTTTATAACTATAACAGGTCAAATCCTTAAATCTTTCAACATTTTTGCAGCATTTTTTCACCATATAAAGGAATGAGAAATTGCAAAAATACAGCCATGCAATTTTGCTGCATATTTGATGAATGAAACTAACTTTACTAAACAGGTACTGTAGGCAAATGATAGAAATACTAGCTATCTACCCTAAAAACCCTCAAAAACCACAAAACCTGCTTTTTCTAAGTAGCTTCTTTACTACCAAGAGAACAGGTTTTTCATGCAGAAAAAAGCAGCAAAAAGCAACATGTGAACAAAGCCTTAAGGGTTCTTTACACGCTGCAACATCGCTAGCGATTGCTAGAGATGTCGCATGCGATTGCACCCGCCCCCATCGTCGTAACGATATGTGGTGATCGCTGCCGTAGCGAACATTATCACTACTGCAGCGTCACACGCACATACCTGTGCAACGACGTTACTGTGACAGCTAAACAAAACCTCCCTCAAGGGGGAGGTGCATTCGGCGTCACAGCAATGTCACTGCGACGTCACTAAGCGGCCGGCCAATAGAAGCGGAGGGGCGGAGATGAGCGAGACGTAACATCCGGCCCACCTCCTTCCTTCCGCATTGCCGATGGATGCAGGTAAGGAGATGTTAGTCATTCCTGCGGTGTCACATATAGCGATGTGTGCTGCCGCAGGACCGACGAACAACATCGTACCGGTGGGAGCAGCAGCGATATTAAGGAAATGAGCAACGTGTCAATGAGCAACGATTTTTCACATTTTTGTACTCGTTGATCGTCGCTCATTTGTGTTACACGCTGCAATGTCGGTAACGGCGCCGGATGTGCGTCACTACCGACATGACCACGACGATATATCGTTACCGATATCGCAGCGTGTAAAGCACCCTTTAGGCTTCATTCAAACATCGTTTTTTTTTTGATGTACATGAAAAAAGACAGTTTCTTAAGTGCTCTTCTTCAGAGTTTCATTACAGTTTGGTCAGCACTCATCCTTTGCTTTCTGTTTTTGTTTTGTTTTTTGTTTTTGTTTTTTTTTTTACAGAGAAAGAAAAAAAAAGTTTCTCCACCGTCTCCTATTAAACCAGTGAAAAACGGACAGCACAGTGACAGCATTCGAGTGCCGCCCGATTTTTCCCTAGACCTATAGGCTTTCATTGCCACGTTTGCTTAGACACTGATCAAAATCGGACAAGTTTCAGCAATTTTATACGGACTGCTCGGTCATCAAAAAAAATCACTGAATTGTGAACAGTCCCATAAACAATTCAGTAAGAGTGATACCTGTGTAAAACATTGAAAGCACTCATAAAAAAACCTGATGTGTGAATGAGACCTAAAGTTAAACAAATGCCATGGTGCAGATGTGAACAGAGCCCAACAATGATGGATCATTTTTAGAATCATGTATAAGAATATGTCGGTCACTTGGATTTTACATCCATCGCTAGGCAGTTAATCTTAAAGAGTTTTAATTCTACACATGTTTTGGAATCCCTAAGCCATATTGATTGCTATCCTAATTACAATGAAAGCTTAAATAAGCTTTGGCTTTAGCTAATGTTCCACTACTTTTCCAAAGAAAGAAAAACACAAAAATAAGCTAACGTCCTGCAATGTTTCATTGTGAATTAACAGAAGTAAACTGGTGAAAACTAAACGTGAATTAAGAGTCAAAAGTATAGCTGATCAATCACCATCTATGAGAGCATCAACAGTAGTCCACATATATATATATATATATACATACACTAGAAGGTGGCCCGATTCTACGCATCGGGTATTCTAGAATTTACGTATTGTGTAGTTAATGTATGAGTTTTGTTTATATATATATATATATATATATATATATATATATATATATATGTTGTTGTGTGTAGTTACCAAGTGTTTGTGTAGGGCGCTGTACATGTTCTGGGTGTTGTGTGGGTGTGGCGGGGGTGAGAGCGGTGTTGTTTGTGTGTTGCGTTGTTTGTAGAGCGCTGTGTGTCTGTAGCGTTGTGTGTGGGTGTGGGGTGTGTGTGTTTTGGGGGGAGGTATGTTTTGTGCAATGTGTGTGTTGTGCGGTATGTGCGTATATTTGTGTGTGCCGCGGTGTTTGTGTGTTGGGTGTTGTGTGTGTGCGGCGTTGTCTGTGTGTGTGGGTGTCTGTGTAGGGCAGTGTTTGTGGTTCCCAGTGTGTGTGTGGTGTGTTGTGCAGTGCGTGTGTGGCGGTGTGTGTGTGTTTTGGGGGGAGGTGTACACCCCCCATTGTGCTCCATCCCCCATGCTGCGCATTCCCCATCGTGCTCCATCCCCCATGCTGCGCACTCCCCATCGTGCTCCATCCCCCATGCTGCGCACTCCCCATTGTGCTCCATCCCCCATGCTGCGCACTCCCCATCGTGCTCCATCCCCCATGCTGCGCATTCCCCATCGTGCTCCATCCCCCATGCTGCGCACTCCCAAACGTGCTCCATCCCCCATGCTGCGCACTCCCAAACGTGCTCCATCTCCCATGCTGCGCACTCCCCATTGTGCTCCATCCCCCATATTGCGCACTCCCCATCATGCTCCATCCCCCATGCTGCACATTCCCCATCATGCTCCATCCCCCATGCTGCGCACTCCCAAACGTGCTCCATGCCCCATGCTGCGCACTCCCCATCGTGCTCTATCCCCCATGCTGCGCACTCCCAAACGTGCTCCATCCCCCATGCTGCGCATTCCCCATCGTGCTCCATCCCCCATGCTGCGCATTTCCCATCGTGCTCTATCCCCCATGCTGCGCACTCCCAAACGTGCTCCATCCCCAATGCTGCGCACCCCCATTGTGCTCCATCCCCCATGCTGCGCACTCCCCATCGTGCTCCATCCCCCCCATGCTGCGCACTCCCCATTGTGCTCCATCCCCCATACTGCGCACCCCCCCATCGTGCTCCATCCCCCATGCTGCGCACTCCCCATTGTGCTCCATCCCCCATGCTGCGCACTCCCCATTGTGCTCCATCCCCCATGCTGCGCACTCCCCATTGTGCTCCATCCCCCATGCTGCGCACCCCCATTGTGCTCCATCCCCCATGCTGCGCACTCCCCATCGTGCTCCATCCCCCCCATGCTGCGCACTCCCCATTGTGCTCCATCCCCCATGCTGCGCACTCCCCATCGTGCTCCATGCTGCGCACTCCCCATCGTGCTCCATGCTGCGCACTCCCCATCGTGCTCTATCCCCCATGCTGCGCACTCCCGATAGTGCTCCATCCCCCATGCTGCGCACCCCCCATCGTGCTTCATCCCCCATGCTGCGCACCCCCCATCGTGCTCCATCCCCCATGCTGCGCACTCCCCATCGTGCTCCATCCCCCATGCTGCGCACTCCCCATCGTGCTCCATCCCCCATGCTGCGCACTCCCGATAGTGCTCCACCCCCCATGCTGCGCACCCCCCATCGTGCTTCATCCCCCATGCTGCGCACTCCCCATCGTGCTCCATACCCCATGCTGCGCACTCCCCATCGTGCTCCATCCCCCATGCTGCGCATTCCCCATCGTGCTCCATCCCCCATGCTGCGCACCCCCCATCGTGCTCAATCCTCCATGCTGCGCACTCCCCATCGTGCTCCATCCCCCATGCTGCGCACTCCCCATCCCCCATGCTGTACACCCCCCATCGTGCTCCACAGTCACACATCAGACAGTATACACGCACACATCTGATCGCATACACTCACACACACACCCCACTTCTCCCTGTGCCCACCGGTGGGCGGTCCCAGCAGCTGGGCTGCACGCCGTGCTCCTCTGCCGACACTCACAGATCCGATCGCATACACTCACACACACATCAGAACACACTCACACACATCCGATCACATACCCGCACACACACACACACACACATCAGAACACACACACACATCCGATCGCATACACGCACACACACACACACTGACAATATCGCACAGCGCTCACACAATCACAACATCTGGAGATACCACATGCTTCCGGCCATGTGATCCTCCGGCAGGTCCTGGAAGATCACTGCACGCACAGGATCGCCACCGAGAAGCAAGCGATATCACGGGATGTTGTGAGTGTGTGGATGCGATCTGATGTGTGTGTGAGAGTGAGTGTGATCTGATGTGTGTGTGTGTGTGTCTGTTCTTATGTGTGTGCGTGTGTGTGTGTTCCGCCGCTGCAGGACCATGATGCGCTCACCTGGGAGCCGGTGTACGCTGGTAACCATGCTACAATATTACATGGTTACCAGCGTACCCCGGCCCCCGCTCACACGGGAGCCCACACCAGCGTACGCCGGCGTACGCTGATGTGGGCTCCCGAGGGTACAGCACTCACCTGGGAGTCGGTTCGGGGAATGCATGCGGGGGGCGGGGCCAGAGCAAGCGTGCAATGCGTGAGGGGGGCGGGGCGTGGCCGAGTTGCCAATGCGTGCAGGGGGCCGGGGCGAGAGGCCAATCCGTGTGAGGGGGCGGAGCCGAGGCGAGCGGCCAATCCGTGTGGGGGGGCGGGGCCATGGCGAGCCCAGCGGCCAATCCGCTGTTTGTCACCGTAAGGACACAATTTTGAAGCAAGACAGACAGACAGAATAAGGCAATTATATATATATATATATATATATATATATATATATACATACATACATATATATATAATATTCTCATGCAATCAGAAGTACTGTATATCTATATGCATTTTATAATATATGAGCAGATAATTGTACCGATTTATGTTCTCTTATCTCATCTACAGAATATCTAAACCGTATTTTGCCTTTAATGTTATATAGAGTCTTGTAACTTGCAAGAGAATGTGTTTTACAGCACGAGGCGGTGACACTTTTGAGTTGTCAATTTGTCGTTGTACAGCGTGTACGTGAAGTGTCAATTTCTAATATGAAATAACTAACCAAGATTAGTATATTTCACTAGGAAAAAGTACTGTGTCCTGTCTTATAGATGTATTATTAACATATGGATTTCAAAATTGGTCTTAAAACACAATAGTAAAACTGATTTTATCTTAATCTTTAACCAGATGAAATATAGATTTTTCCTTAGTACAACGCAACTGAGGCAATATATAACTCACAGTATTTATGAATCCCACAAATCCCAGACTTAAAGCATTGAAATGTGGCAATGCTTCTACAGCAGTATATCAAGGTTTGTTTCTAGAACAAGTTTTTAAAAAGAAAAAAAAAAATCTATTATATATTATATATATATATATATATATATATAATATATATATATGTAAAAAAAAAAGAAAAAAGGGGAAAAAAAGAATAAAAAAAGATTCCTATTTTCTTTGTCTTTTTCTGCTTTTTTCTGTTTTTCTGCTTTTCTCTTCTTTGTCTTTCTTGCTATTGGCTGATTTGAAAAGAAACTTGGCCGACATGTAATGTGTTTTCGGCAGGACCGCTATTTCATGATGGCATGTTTTCTAATGATGTACTGATGATGTACTATTTATGAATATTTGTATACTTCCAAAAAAGAGGAGATATTTATATTTATACTTCTTTGAAGAGAGAATGTTATATATCCCAGAAGTTTAACTGTTCGTTGCAGCACCTGATTGTATACTTGCATGTATTGCTTTTAATCACTTGCTGACGCAGTTTCCGCACCATCTGGTTTAAGAGGGCCGTACTGCATAGCAATTTGCACTGGACCCGTGGAAGCTAACTATTAGCGAAACGGCACGCCGTCGTCCGGCGTTGTATGGCACACCTCACCTCCCCTACCGCATGTACCCCTTTGTCTTCATTAATTAAAGATGGAACAACAGTGAGATCCTTGTGGAGTGCAACTCTCTTTCTTTTCTGGATTATCTGTGACATGCCTCTGAGCCTGCACCCGGATCTCGTCCATACCCTTCTGGAGACTGATTGTGGCAGCACGGCAACGTGGAATAAGTGGTGCACCGGGATTTCTATTACCTCAACATATATATATATATATATATATATATGTAAAAAGAAAAGAAAAAAGGGGGAAAAAAAAAAAATAAAAAAAAAAATACCAAGTTCAATGGACAACTTGAATATAGCACAGTTCTTCACAACCGATGGGGGGTAACACTGTGTCCAATAACAATCTAACAATATACTGTATATTGCATAAAATTCTTCATTGGATACCAGTTACTGAATTTTTCCTTTATCAGTGGATAGGGCTAAGAAATTGCACATCAGGCTGTAATTCCACATATGAGCCAAAATATACATAGGCCTAAAGACATATCAATACTTTAGGTGATCAAAAATGTATAAACAGAGAAAAAATAAACTCAAACTTATAGACCGAACTTATAAATATTAAAAAAAATCATTCTGTAGGTTAGAAAACGATTGCATATATAAGAGTTTTCTTAAATTTCATGTTGATAGTCTGTTCTTAAGACTCCAAAGAAGCTGCAGAGTGGTATCGACAATGATCAGCAATTATTATGGGAACAATCCGAGATGCAATCCAGGACATTGCCCTAAAGGTATTGATGTTTCAGTAATTTTGCTTCCACGGTCATGGTGTGGCTACAGGTGTCCTGCCAGGAAAAAGGGGACATCCAGCGAGTGGCACAACAACAGGAACACCAGGGTAATGTCACACCAGGGGGAGGGGAGAAGTCCCAGGGAGTGACGCAACACATAGGGTACACCAGGGAAACAATACAATGGTAGGCCCTGATGCTAAGGAGAGGGGGGCGTGGTCACCTCCTAACACTCACCTGAGGCTGATCTCTGCACTCCCTAACATCCCTAGATGGCTCCTTCCCTGTGTAAACCAATCACGGACCTAGGCCATCACTTGCCCTAAACTTACCCTCAGTAGTAGTGGAGGCCAGCAAGACACTAGTCTCGCTACTACAATAAGACAACACAAGAGCTGCAGTAGTAATGACACCACAGCTATGCAGCAATGAGCTCTTTCAAGATGGTCAGCATAGGAATGAGCTATGGCCAGCATAGGGAGGAGGGAGGAGTGAGGAGCGGTTATTTATAGCAGAAGGATGTGATTGCAGCTAAGTTTACAACTACCCGCTAGAACACTTTAGGATATAAATGCACCTTAACCCCTTTCAGTACAGGATAGAATTAAATGTGCTCCAAATCAAGGTAAATGACAAGCGGACACTAAAGCAGATCTGTAATCCACAATGCGCTGTGACATTCTGATCCCATGTCGCCCCGAGATCACATCAGGTCATGACACACGTGACCTCCACATCCTCTGTTGACCTTTTTATTGAGCTAATTGGTTACAGGGGGTCAGATTCCTAACCATCATACACTGAAAGACAATTATGTTGTTGCAGCAACAATGTAAAATTCTGGAAAAGACAGGATTTCATCTCCCAAACAACTTCTATATGTAAGGAGCTTTTTTAAAGAAAAGTCCGGCAATACCTTTACTTTGCCAGTCCATTTCTCTGTTAGTGAGAAATCAGTGCTTGAATGGATATGTAAATGAGGCTGAGGAGCTCTTTGCAGATCTGAGGAGCTCTTTTTTATCTGAGGACTCTGTTACTCTAGTTCTATTCCTCTCTACCAGTGCTGCCTCCATCTGCTTAACACTAGAAGTCTCAGAAATTTCGAGATTCCCCTGAAGTCCCGAAAGAGGGTCAAATGACTGATGATAAACTGAATAGAACTAAGTAGAAACTAAATGGCTAAACTCAATGGAAAACAACAACCTCCTGTGGTGCCACAGTAATGGCCTTCATTACAGAACAAAAGACGGTGATTATAGGATGTTAGCTAAAATCCTTCAGGTCATTCGACCTGTCTCTGGGTTCCAAAGGTAGAAATGTTAAATGACCCCTCTCTGGGACTTCTAGTGTTAAGTGTCAGCCTCTATGCTGTGTGACTTCAGACAAAGGAGACAAGTCAAGTGGGTGGAGGCAGTACTTGGCATGAAATAGTTAACAGAGGTTTGACATCTACGAATAACTCTTTAGCTTCATTTACATATAAATTAAACTGCTAATTTCTCAGTAATGGAAGAAAAGACTAACCATGTAAAGATATTGCAGAACACTGAAAAAGCTATATAGACATATAAATAGTTTGTGGGTGAAATCCTGTTGACAGATTTTCTTTAATTAAACCAGCCACACGGTCTGTGAGTAATTAACATAGGGGTTTTGATGTAATCATGAAAATGAACCTTTATATGGGCAGCACAGTGGCTCAGTGGTTAGCACTGCACTCTTGCAGCGCTGAGGTCCTCGGTTCAAATCCCCCCAAGGACAACATCTGCAAGAGTTTGTATGTTATCCCTGTGTTAGCGTGGGTTTCCTCCGGGTACTCCGGTTTCCTCCCACACTATAAAGACATACTGATCAGGAGTGTTGATTGTGAGCCGCAATGGGGACAGTGTTGATAATGTTTGTAAAGGGAGGTGGAATTAATAGTGCTCTATTTAATGAACAAATATTATATATATTATTTATATACAGCCCTTAATTAACCCCTTCACGACCATGGATGGATATATCCGTCATGGAGCGTGTCCCGTTAAGCCCCGCCCCTTGCCGCGGGCAGGCGGCGACGGTCGGCACACATATCAGCTGTTTTCAACAGCTGATATGTGTGCCTGCTAGCCGTGGGTGGAATCGCTTCCACCCGCGGCCATTAACCCCTTAAATCTTGCTGCCAAAGTCTGGCAGCAAGATCTAAATGCACGCGGCCATGTTTTTTACTTACCGCCGCCCTCACCGCAAGTCACATGCGTGATCACGTGACTATCGGTGGTTGCCATCATAGCACAGGGTCATGTGATGACGCCTGCAGCTATGATGTTTCACTTTCTTTTTCCTCGGCATGGAACAGAGGGAAAAAGAAAGTGACTGTATCAGCTGTTTACAGCTGTATAGCTGTGATCAGCAGATAGATAATAGCGATCGGATTGCTGATCGCTATAGCCCCCTAGGGGGACTAGTAAAATAAAAAAAAAAGTTAAAAAAAAGTTATAAAAAAACCCAAAAACCCTAAAAGTTCAAATCACCCCCCTTTCCCCCCCATTGAAAATTAAAGGGTCAAAAAATAAATAAATATACACATATTTGGTATCGCCGCGTTCAGAAATGCCCGATCAAAATATAAAATCAATTAATCTGATTGGTAAACAGCGTAGTGGCAAAAAAAATCTAAACTCCAAAATTATGTTTTTTGGTCGCCGCAAGTTTTACGCAAAATGCAATAACAGGCGATCAAAACGTAGCATCTGCGCAAAAATGGTACCATTAGAAACGTCAGCTCGAGACGCAAAAAATAAGCTGTCACTGACCCTTAGATCCAAAAAATAAGAACGCTACGTGTTTCGGAAAATGGCGCAAAACGTGCGCCACTTTTATTGGACAAACTTGTGAATTTTTTTTTAACCCCTTAGATACAAGTAAACCTATACATGTTTGGTGTCTACAAACTCACACCGACCTCAGGCATCATACCCACACATCAGTTTTACCATATAGTGAACACCGTGAATACAACATCCCAAAAACTATTGTGCCATCACACTTTTTTTGCAATTTTTCCGCATTTGGAATTTTTTTGCTGTTTTCCAGTACACCATATGGTAAAACGTATGGTTTCATTTAAAAGTACAACTTGTTCCGCAAAAAACAAGCCCTCATATGGCAAGATTGACGGAAAAATAAAAAAGTTACGGCTCTCGGAAGGGGAGCAAAAAACAAAAACGCAAAAACTGAAAGTGCCCTGGGGCTGAAGGGGTTAAATCAATAGAATTCCTACAGAGCAACTCTTTGCAATAGCTCTCTGGCTAATACGGTTTACCCAAAAATTGGCAAGATTTTTCGTGCTTTTTGGAGTATAAGTATACGTAAGTATAAGTATAGTATAAGCCCTACACCACTTATACTTATACTATACTTATACTTATGTAAAAGTGGTGTAGGGCTTATAATTATACTCTACTTATACTTACGTATTTGAAAGATTCCAGCATCCAGATCAAATAGATTTTCTTTAAAAAATAGTTTTCCTTTATTCCAAATTTAGTTAAAAGCAATAATATCCTTCATCACGATGAAGAACGCATCACATGGGCGTGTTACATTGGACGCGTTTCGAACAAAAACCCTGTCCTTAATCTGAGACAACACAATATATCTGAACTCTTAAAAGGAACCACAAGAAGCTGTGAAACAATCAAGGCTGTATTGTGATCTACTACCTGTTGTATCAGGTGGCCTTGTTTAGCCTTGATTGTTTCACAGCTTCATGTGGTTCCTTTTCTAATCCTGAGAATGGGACTTTGAAATGTCTTGTTGGAATGGAATGGTGATCATGCAAACAACCGCTTCATTCACTGTGGACGGACAGCTGAAGAAAGTCAACCAGTGTTCTCAGCGGTCTACATCAGCAGTTGGACCACCACTGATCAGCAAGTTATAGGTTGCAGCATAGGTAATAACTTGCAATGTTTGCAATAACCCTTTAGCGCAATGTTCACATCACATACATAATGTACAGATTAGCCGGCAAATATATATGATAAATATGTTCATATGGTTTCAGAAGACAAAGCCCTAGCTGATATACAGTGTGTCCACCCATATCCTGTCCACCGCCATTAACTTGAGAACGGCGGAAGCAATAGGCATAGAAGTGGTGTTTAGGTATAGTAAAGTATCCATGCGCTACGCAATGAAACCACCTATAGCGCCACCTGGTAAAAAAACAACGGGGTTAGTATTTTTATCTCGAAAATGAAATGAGATTGGTGGCTGCGTGCAGTGGCTTCCACGCTCACCTGACCTGACCCCATTGGACTTCCTTCTGTGAGGTCACATCAAACAGCAGGTGTATGCGACCCCTCCACCAATATTGCAGGACCTACGACGACATATCACAGATGCTTGTGCAAACGTGTCACCTACCATATTGCACAACGTGCAGCAAGATACAGCATGCTGTCCAGAGTCCAGATGTGCATTGCAGCTGACGGTGGCCACTTTGAGAATCAAAGTTAAATGAGCGCCATATGCGTGACCAGCATTCAATGTTTTGGGGGAGTCATGGGTTTCATATCATAGCATTTCTGTATGCAAAATGTCGATTCATATTGAATTGATGATGCCCTACAATTTTTTTATTCACTTTTTTTCTCTATCTCGTTCCGTTTTCGAGATAAAAATGCTAACTCCGCTGTTTTCCACCAGGTGGCTCTATAGGTGGTTTTATTGCGTAGCGCATGGCTACTTTACTATACCTAGACACCACTTCTATGCCTATAGCTGCCGCCGTTCTCAAGTTAATGGTGGTGGACAGGATATGGGTGGACACAATGTATATGCCAGTATGAGGCATCTGTTAAGCTGGTGTCACACTAAGCGACAGCGACGTCGCTGTTACGTCACCATTTTCGGTGACGTAACAGCGACCTTGTAAGTCGCTGTTATGATCGCTGCTTAGCTGTCAAACACAGCAGAAGCAGCGATCATAACGTCGCTGTGCTACATGTGCAGAGAGCAGGGAGCCGCGCTTAGCGCTGGCTCCTTGCTCTCCTAGGTACAGTACACATCGGGTTAATTAACCCGATGTGTGCTGCACCTACATGTCACAGTGCAGAGAGCAAGGAGCCGCGCGCACTGCTTAGCGCTGGCTCCTTGCTCTCCTTGCTACAGTATACATCGGGTTAATTACCCGATGCATACTGCAGCCACATGTCACAGTGCAGGAGCCGGCACTGGCAGCAAGAGCGGAGGCTGGTAACCAGCGTAAACATCGGGTAACCAGGGAACGGTCTTCCCTTGGTTACCCGATGTTTACGCTGGTTACAGCTTACCGCAGCTGCCAGTGCCGGCTCCTGATCGCTTCATTTCGTCGCTCTCTCGCTGTCACACACAGCGATGTGTGTGTCACAGCGGGAGAGTGACGACCAAAAAATGAAGCTGGACATTCAGCAACGACCGGCGACCTCACAGCAGGGGCCAGGTCGTTGCTGGATGTCACACACAGCGACAGCGACGGGACGTCGCTGCAACGTCACAGAAAATGGTGACGTAGCAGCGACGTCGTTGTCGTCGTCGTTATGTGTGACACCAGCTTTAGTGGTATCCATTTAACATATACTGTATGTCAGAAGCTTTTTCCAGGGTGTATGCTAAGTGTGAGCCATAAACATGATGTGAGCAAAGTCTAAAAGTGGTAATGAGATGGATAATTTAAAATGGGGAGCTTCAATAGGAGCAGTCAGGTGTGGGAAAAATGTAAATATAACGGTTTCAGATTGAACAATATGCAATGCTGACATTTCTAATCTTTTTCTATTTGAAGAAGTGATAGGTAACATAGTCTGTCTTTAAATCCCACATCAGAATTACACACCTATACACTAAAGCTTAGGTGGTCATTGAAGATGAACTCAAGAGATTACAGATTGTTATAAACACACATGTACCCCTACTGTGTCTGCAAATCTCCCATTATTTCTTTAGATAATAAACTGCACTTAGCAGGACCTTAAATTACTCTGCACTAACTGCTTCTGAGCCCTAAGCAATATTCATTCCCTGTGATGTAATGTGAGAAGTAGTACAGAGAGGCCATAATTACACATGCGTACATCCTATTTGATTACATAGTAACCATTCAGGACCCAAAGTGCACAGCTTTGCTACTGCTGAAGTAGGTGCTCAGTCATCAGAGAAAGCTTCGCTACAGTCAAACCTGTGGCAAAAACACAACCTGGGAGTATCCGAGTGAGAAATTCTATTTGAGCCATTGCAAGCAAGCAGCCGGAAAACCAGCAATTACTTGGTCTATTTGACAACTATGCAGAAGGCATTTGCCAGAATGTTGAATTCTTGCTTCACTATTGAGTCTGGAAATAGGAACCACACAAAGTCTTGTGCTGAAAGCGTAGCAGGTGCCAGCAAACCTTGAAGCACAGCTTGTCATGCTCACAGCATAGTTCTCAACAGTCGCTCATTTCCGAGAGACATTGATCGGAAACAAACTTCAATTCCAATTTCTAGTTTTTTCGTCACCCTAACTAGGTCTAACTTGTGAAGCACAGTCCAGGAGTAATGTACAAGGTGATCATTCAAATGAATTGTAGACATACACATGAGCTTCTGTACAATTGTAAAGTTGCAAAACGTAAGTAGGAGAGGGGTTCACTGGTACCCACCCCTAAAAAGGAACGGAACTGCAAAGATGACAAAAAAAATAAAAATAATGTGAACATGGTGAAAAAAAACCCCAAAGATTGGAAAAGAATCAATTAAGAAGTGACCAGGAACCCATTATCTTCCAGTGCTGCCGTATTCTAGAACTGCAACCTCCCTGAAGTACCCAGAAGCACAAGGTGTTCAGTGCTGGTTGGGTTTGAACCTTCCTTACCTCAGACATGTCTCTGAGCACTGAACAAGGCATATAAGGTGAAATGTCAAGACTAGGACAAGAAATATTTGAAGACAGACTTTTCAAAGGTTTTATGGATAGATGAGATGGGAGTAACTCACAATCACAATCGATGGATGGGTCTGTGGCTAAATCAATAACAAGGTATAGACCTCCATTGTGACTTTACAATGCTAGCAAAGTGGAGGTGGAGTACTGCTGTGAGATGGTATTATTAAAAATGATTAAGTGGGACCTTCTCAGATATCTATAAGATGGACTCAACATCAACTCCCAGACCTACTACCGACTTTAAAAGACACATTCATCAAGCAGTGGTACGTAAAAAAAAGTCTGCATCTTTCAAGAAAACCATAAATTTTATGTTGGAAAATGCTCCATTGCATGATTTGAAGTACTCCACTTCTCTAAAAGCCTTAAAAATGAAAGAATGATGACATGGCCCCTTCCTCACCTAAAGAAAACCCTAATGAGAACTTGTGGGCCCTTCTTATTTAGGAAATATACAGTGAAAGAAAACTGTCCTTTCAACAGTGTCTGGGAAGCAGTGGTAGGTTCTCCCAATAAAGTTGATTGTCAACAGATTAAGAAACTAACAGCTCCAATGGCTTATGATACTTTTTAAAATGAAGGTTGATTATATTGGCAACAGATTTTTTTTTTTTTGAAAAGTCGAATGTATTTTTGTACACTTTGGGTTGTTTGGTTATTATTCTCACTTTAACAGATGGAAATAAACAATTGAGATGGGAAAAATCTTTGTTTCTCACTTAGTTGCATAATAATTCTGCACACTAATAGTTGCCCTGTAATTACCGTATTTTTCGCTTTATAAGAGGCACTTTTGTTCCCCCAAATTTTCGGGGAAAGTAGGGGGTGCATCTTATAAACCGAATATACGGGGGTGTAGGTGTACACACATATATATATATATATATATGCACACACACACACACTGCAGGGTCCGCTCTGGAGCGGTGCTGGGGGCAGGTGAAAGTTGCGGGCGGCAGCATTAGATTTCCTGCTCCCGCTCATATAATATGCACAGCCGCTGTCCATCAGCGTGGTGCTGAAACCCCATCGCACTGATGGGCTGGGGCAGCGGGGCATATTATATCTGCCTGTGCTCCCTTTGATCGCACATGATCCCCCTGTGTTAGATATGGCCCCCATACTGCTGCACATAGTAAAATAAAAAAAGCTTTACTTACCTCCAGCGCTGATTTCCCGATCTCCTGCTGCTGCTGTCTGTGATAAGGCACACAGAGTTGATATCACTCTGCCGTGCCGATCACATGACCGGCAGCAAGAACCAGGAAGTGGAGGAGGAGCTCAACCACATGGAGTGAGACAAAGGGATTACAGCGCTGAGAAGGTAAGGAAAGAGTGTTTTATTTTATTATGGGCAGCAGTATGGGGGCCATATCAAACACAAGGGAGATGTGCCATCTATAGGGGCCATGGGCAGCAGTGTGGGGGCCATATCAAACACAGGGGAGGTGTGCCATCTATAGGGGCCATGGGCAGCACAGGGGGACGTGTCACAGCACAAGGGGGCTATATTCAATATAAGGGGGCCATATCCAGATTAAGGGGGACTAATTTTAGGATGGGGGGCTATGAGGGACATATACCCTATATGATTTGTTAGACGGACATTAGCATTATAAGATGGACCCCAATTAGCATTAAAAAAAAATTCCTTCACCAAATTTGGGAGTGCGTCTTATAATCAGGTGCGTCTTATAAAGTCAAAAATACGGTATGCACACATTATTCTCCTTAGAAAGACAAAACCTCACATTTAATTTCTTCAATATTCAAGTTTATTAACCTATTGGATTCACAGTACTGTAGATGTTCAATAATAAAACCAAGCATTAAAAATACAAATTGCCTAATAAATGTACATACAGCGTAAGTGTCTCTCACGTAGGCCTTTCACTCATCATGGAGTTGGGATTTCTTATACCTTCTGGACTTCTCACACAGCAAGTCTCCTGGACACATTTCTTTTCTAGAGTAGTACAAGTCAGCTCACCTATCTGATGTGCACAGTCATGAAACTCCAAGGAATCCACAAAGAAAAAGTAATGCAACCGGCACAATATTTCATGAAAAGGGTAAGATCCAATTTATTCAAACCATTAAATGCATCCAGACATATTGCACAGAGTAAAGAGCATATAAATGAATAAAAAAGGAAAGAAACCGGCAAGAGTTTCTGACCCACTACTGGTCCTTAGACAATTTCCTTTTTTATCCATGTATGTGCGCTGTACTATGTGCAATATGTCTGGATGCTTTTAATGGATTGAATAAATTGGATTGTACCTTTTTCATGGAAACGTTGTGCTGGTCAAATTTCTCTTCTGTCTACATTGCTATACTGGGAACACATTCAGATTTGGAGAGTTGCCCACACTCTGCCACCTCAGTAGCAGAAAATGGTGGTGGAACTTCTTGGTAGACCTGAAAGTCTCTCCTGTATTAATGCAATGTGCAGCACAGATAGTTCTATCATTCTTGGGGTTCCTCACTCAACATTAGACGAAAGTGTTGGTGCTCTACACACTTCCGCTGGCTGGATCTTTTCCTTTACGTTCACATGGTAGGACAAGTCAGTTAAGGAGACTGGGGTGGAGGAAGTCGGGGGGACTGGCCTCTTCGACTAGTCATCTGATACACACAATCCCTAGCTGGCTTTCTAAGTATCTTAAACGTCAAAGCCTTTCAGAGTAATTCATACATACAATCACAGTCAGTGTCTGATTCATGCTGCCCATGATTTGAGCAACATACATCTCATATCATATTTCCTTAGCTTGAAATCATGAACTTCCTTAATGTTACTGTAAAGAAAAACAGGCTGCAAAATAATCAGTAACAGTATATTAGGTTATTACTAGTAAAAATGTGTAAAACTGTACATCCGATGAGAGAAGCAGTTTAACGGTTGATGCCCATACCTGATCACGAAACAAGCAATAATAGCAGCATTGTATAGGATTGCAATATAGGAAATTTTGTTGCAGTTGTCTGAACATATTTTATATTTTTTTTTTCATTTTTCAGTATTTATGAGTAGTACAATGCACACTACTCTCATCAGAGTAATGGATGCTGCTTTACGGAGCAGAACTTTCACGCAGGGCCAGTAATGCTCAGCAATTTCATGAATCAGGAGCCAAAGAATGTGGAATGAAGTGAAATATAACAATGACACATTTTCATGTGCCATTGAAATGAAGAACTGGGAAGAGGCACTTGCATTTCTACATGGCTGTGAAAATTCCCGCTTGTCCATTTATGAATTATTTTAAAGACAGAGATGTAGGAATCAAATCACTGGATATGAGTGAGAGGTGCTGGTCCAATGTCCTGCAGCATCATTACAATTCTTATCAACAAGTAACTTTACAAGGTTATGTCTGAACGGCAGCAGGACGTACACGTCTGGATGTTAGTCAAGGACTGAGCGGATAGGAAAACAAAATACTGTTTATATTTTCCTTTTACTTATCCTAATGCTGAACAGTAAATCCCATGGTAAACTATTCCTTATTATAAATCAATCAAGATGAAATCATACAGGAATACGGAATGATAAAAGCATGAATAAAATATACCCACCAATAAGAAAACAATATGAGCCACCAAGCATTCATGTGAGCATCTGGATAGATGCCCATCATTGTCAACATAAGCACTGACCATCATGCCATCATATTATACCAACATACATGTGCAGTGTATACAGCAAACAAGAGCAAAGTGACATCCAACAACCTATAAATTTAACCCAATCAACAAAAAAACCTGTGTCAAGTGAAATGAATAACGTTGACTATCTAATAACAATGGCACCTGCTTAGGGGCAGCATATATTGGTCAGTAAGTATAGTCAGTTCTTGCAGTTGAAACGTTAGAATCAGGATAGATGGGAAAAAGTAGGCATATACCGTATTTTTCGGACTATAAGACGCACCGGACCATAAGACGCACCCTGGTTTTAGAGGAGGAAAATAGGAAAATAAAATTTTAAGCAAAAAATGTGGTCATGACACACTGTTATGGGGCGATTATCTGCTGCTGACACTGTTATGGGGGTAATGTCCCCAAATTCTCTACTAAGGTACCCCATCCTAGTAATGATCCTCCTGCCTTGTATATACAGTATATGTCCCTCATCCTGGTATAGCCCGCATCCTGCTATATACTGTCATCCTGGCATATGGCCGTATCCTGCTATATACCCCATCCTGGCATATGGCCCCATCCTGCTATATACCCCATCCTGCTATATACCCCCATCCTGCTCATATACTCCCATCCTGCTCATAATATATCCCCATCCTGCTCATAATATACCCCCATACTGCTAATAATATACTCTCATGCTGCTCATATACCCCCATCCTGCTCATAATATACCCCCATACTGCTCATAATATACCCCCATTCTGCTCATATACCCCCATCTTGCTATATACCCCCATCCTGGTATACGGCCCCATCCTGCTATATACCCCATCCTGCTATATACCCCCATCCTGCTCAAATACTCCCATCCTGCTCATAATATACCCCCATACTGCTCATAATATACCCCCATTCTGCTCATATACCCCCATCCTGGCATATGGCCCCATCCTGCTATATACCCCATCCTGCTATATACCCCCATCCTGCTCATATACTCCCATCCTGCTCATAATATATCCCCATCCTGCTCATAATATACCCCCATACTGCTCATAATATACCCCCATTCTGCTCATATACCCCCATCCTGCTATATACCCCCATCCTGGTATACGGCCCGCATCCTGAGGCACATAAAAAAAATAAACGTTCATACCTTACCTCACTCCCTGCAGCATCGCTCCTCCTCAGTCTGTGTCAGCAGCAGCACCTCTTACCTGTGTGGAGCCGGCCACAATCCCTGCAGCATCACAATGTCCTCCTGTCTGTGCCGGCAGCGGCGGCTGCACGTGGACATGTGCGCACAGCGATGACGTCATCGTTGTGCGCACCGCTAGTCTCCACACAGCCACCGCCGGCACAGACAGGAGGACATCACGGTGCTGCAGGGATCGTGGCCAGTGAGTACGGATTCACTGCACCCCGCGCTGATGATGATGCGCGGGGGGCAGTGAATACAGCCGCACATTTTCACTCCAGGCTGTAGTTGCCAGGGGTGATCATGTGGGCAGGCTGTTTAATATGCGCGCATTCCCCGCCCATCACCCCACCCACCTGTTAACGCCAGCTTCAGCGCTGAGGGATGATGGGCGTGCATATTAAATGAGCGGGTCGACGTGGTCATGGCAGGCTGCTACAGCCTGCTTGTGCCGCCGATGACCCGCCCCACCGCAACACCCTCATTCCCCGCAGCCCTACATTCAGACTATAAGACGCACCCCCCACTTTCCCCCAACATTTGGGGGGAAAAAAGTGCGTCTTATAGTCCGAAAAATACGGTAAGTAGAGATGAGTGAACCCGAGGTTTGGTGTTCATACCAAACACAGGCTTTACAAAAAAAAAAAACACCACAAAGTTTAGATTTGGAGATAGACATATAACATTTGATTTTAGATTTGGTGATTTACATATAAACACCCCTTGCACAAGCATCGCTGTGCTCGGGTACGCTCGGTGCTCAGCCCAGTGCAAGCCATTTGTAGTAACAACAGCATGATCGAATGTAGTTTGCACCCAAAAAAAAAAAAAGAATGGAAAAACCCTGCCCATCCATCCCTGGAAGTAATGTGTCTATGGCTGGCTGATTGGCTGGCTGATTGTGGTTTGAGACCCAAGCTACCTAATTAGTGACTTACATTGGATTCAGGACAAGTTCGGATTCCAAACCGATCTTAATTTATTATTTAGCTGAACTCAAAGAACCAAACTTCCACGGGTCTGCTCATCTCTAAATATAAGGAACAAGAGCCAAGTTGTCATTATTAGACCACTGGCTCATAGCATCTCCAAAAAGTAGATCTTATGAACAGTTCCATCGACAGGGTGGTGGGAACCTAGAATTATTGATGCATATGCGGTGTAAATGTCGGCGCAGTCCCACAGAAGAGCTCATGAAGCACATATTGCAGAGAAAAAGTTTAAAAGCACCACTCCAGCAGCTTTATTTGGTGGGAGTGTCACTGCTGCGGTGGTTCTTTTCATCTACGTTACCTAACTCTACTCTGGCGTCTTCAACTTTTACCGCCGAGGTTCCTCTCGGTCTCCAGCAGTTTGTGACCTGCTTGTTGCTCCAGTGTTTCATGGAGCGGGTCGGAGGTCACTCTTCAATGCAAATCTATGAGAGCCTTCTTCTGGAACTCATAGACTTGCATTGAGAGCTTGTGATGTAACTTCAGACTTCCACGACCAGAGCTACACTGGAAAAAGTTGAAGACGCTAGAGGGTGAGTAGAAGACCAGGCACCAATCCATTGATTCAAAGAAAAAAAAAAAAGCACTGGAGAGGTGCTTATAGAGTAAATGCAATTTATAAAAAAAAACAACTTAATAGGCCACTATCAAAAAATGTACTGGCTGGGCATAGAATCTTTGTGGGTTGATGATAATAATGATGTATTCCCTACTGGTAGTGCCCTCATAATAAAGACTTTGTTTCCTAAAAACGTTACCCTGATCGCAGTCCAATTGAGTATCTGTGAGATGTGCTGGTAAAACAAGTTTGTTCCATGCAGACTGCGGCTTGCAGCTTACAGCATCTACTCCTACGATCTTGGTGCTGGATATCACAAGACACCTTAACAGGATTTAAGGAATCCATTCCCAGTGATTCAAAGCTGTTTTGGTGGAACAAGAGAAATCTGTGCAATTTTAGGTAGGTGGATAAAAGTTACAGCCTATCAGTGTATAGACAGTATATTATATGGTTAAATTGTATTTGGGATATTTAAAGAGAACGTCCTTTTTTTTTTTCTTTGAAGCTCAGTACTTATCGGCAGGTAATTTCTGACTACCTGCCTGTTCTGCTATGTAATGATCTCTCCCGTCCACCTCAGATTGGTCACAAACCTCTCCTAGCAGCGATTCCCGTTCATCCTGTGACTTCATGGCAACAAAGCAGTACCTTCTCTGCCGCTCTGTCAACAAGGTGTCACTGTTAATTACATGTTAATTGACAGTCAGCTTTCTGCTGCATGAGGCTGAGCCAGCTGTCAGTCAACATGACCGTGGCAGCAATACCGAATAGCTGAATAGAGGTGCAGGCCACCCACCAGCATTTTTAAGATTTTTACTGACTGGAATGTGTGTCGGCATGTAACTTCTCAAACTAGCTGTTATTATTACAACCTATTTGGGTAAATAATTGCCAGTACAAGAGGAAATCTTATCTTTTTGTCAGTAAGAGATCAGTATATCACAAAGATGAGTACATATCTCACATTATTGTAAATATTTTATTATATATTTTAATGGGACAACACTGAAGATATGACACTTTGATACAATATAAAGTAGTCAGTGTACAGCTTGTATAACAGTGTAAATTTGGTGTGTGCACTAAATAACTCAACGTACAGAAATTAATGTCAAAACTGCTAGCAACAAAAGGGAGTACACCCCAATGTAAAATGGCCAAATTGTACCCAAAGTGTCAATATTTTGTGTAGCCAACATTATTTTGAAGCACTGCCTTAACTCTCTTTGGCATGGCATTCACTACACCTTTACAGGTGCCACTGGATCCTCCTTCCATCCTTCAGGATGACATCACAGAGCTAGTGGATGTTAGAGACCCTGCGCTCCTCTACTTTCCATTTAAGGATTCCCCACAGATGCTCAATAGGGTTTAGGTTAGAGACATGCTTTGCCAGCCTAGTGCCTTAACTCTCAGTTTCTTTAGCAAGGCAGTGGTCGTCTTGAAAGTATGTTTGAGGTCATTATATTGGAGTACTGTACTGCGTCCCAGTATCCGAAGAGAGGGGATCATGCTCTGCTTCAGTATGTCACAGTACATGTTGGCACTCATGGTTCTCTCAATGAACTGTAGCTCCTCACAGCCGGCAGCACTCATGAAGTCCCAAGCTATGACACTCTCAATACCATGCTTGACTGTAGGCAAGACACACTTGTCGTTCTACTCCTCAACTGGTTGTTGTCACACACGCTTGACACCACCATCTGAACCAAATAAGTTTATATTATCTCATCAGACCACAGGACATAGTTTGAGGGTTCCAGGAATTCATGTCTTTAGTCAGCTTGTCTTCAGCAAAATGTCTGGGGGCTTTCTGGAGCATTATCTTTAGAAAAGGCTGCTTTCCACGACAACAGCGATGCAGATCAGTTTGGTGCAGCGTATGGCATAAGATAGATCTGAGTACTTTCAGGCTAAACCTCTCCCTCCCAACCCTTTAAGCTCAGCAGCAATGCTGGCAGCACTCATATATCTATATATATATATTTAATGTTAGATGGCAGGAGATGAGAGAAATTTTGGCTAAATTTTGGCCGATCCTTCAATCTGATCCCACTTTGAAGTCACGTCTGCCCCCTGTACCTTTGATGACTGCCAGGCGATGTAGAAATCTTAAGGACTACTTGGTCAAAAGTCATTACATACCACCAGTGACCAGTAGTTCTTTTGGTTCGTCTGGACCTATTAAAGGTTGCTTCCCTTGTGGCCGCTGTGTTTCCTGCCCGAATGTCTCTCGCTGCTCTTCTTTCCATACTAGTGATGGGAGAAGAAATTTCCCTATAAGAGAACATATCTCCTGTACTACCATCAACGTCATCTATTATGCAACATGTGATTGTAATATGATCTATATAGGGATGACATCAAGGGAATTAAGAGTAAGAGTAAGGGAGCATGTGAGGGACATTCGGGCGGCAACCACAGCGACCAATGTGGCAGAATTAAAAACCATACCGCACCACTTTAAATTGGTCCATGGATGCAACCCTAGATCCTTTATGGTCAGGGGTATCGACGTGATTCATTGTGGGATTAGGGGGGGAAATGTCAAAAGACTTTTGGCCCAGCGTGAACTGAAATGGATTACCATTTTGGACACAGTCACACCAAAGGGCCTCAATGAGGCTCTAAACTTCGCCCCGTTTCTATGAGTGGCTCTCATTATGTACTGCACCATTCTTTCTTTCTTTTTTAATTTAGAATTTTTTTTTAATCATTTTTTATCTATTTTCTTTTTTTGGCCCTGTTTTTAATTTTCAGTGTTCCTAATTTAATTCTTTTGCCTTCATAGGACCTTGTCTAGTTATTATCCATTGTGGTTGACATTTTGGACTTGGACCAGACATCGATTTTCTTGGAGAAATTGTTTGTATATGATTCCTTTATGATATGGACGTACTGTCATCTGAAGAAGATCCTTTCATAATAATTCTCCTGCCCTCTGGTTTTATGTAATATGCTTGATGCCATTGTTATCTTATTTCCTGTGGTTTTATCTATAGGATGGCAAGGATACTTATGTATTGTTCACATTTTTCAATTCCAGCTATTAGTCTGTCCCGCCCTCTGGTTGCTGTGCGCGCTCCCATTGCGCGGTTTGTGTCCTCGCTGCCAGCCCGGCGTCCCCCATGGTGGGGGCGGATGCTGCGGACCCCTGGGCCCGGGGGTCCGCCGCGTCCCCCCTCACTGGATTGCCGGGGGCGTGGTGCGGACTCTTGCCGTGCTTTGGCGTGCGCGCCGCCATGGCAACCTGATGGCTGATTGACGGACTATAGCTGGGAGCTGTGTCCCGCCCTCTGATTTCCGTGACCCGCGCGCGCCGCTCGCCTTCCTTGCCCGCCCCTTGGCTGTCCTCTGTGGATGGGGGTGGCTTTGGAGCACGTGTTCTTCTGCTCCGGGCTCCCTCTCCCATTGGGCGGCTGAGGGGCGTGTGATGTTGGGCGCGCGGTGCGCGTGCGTGTCGGCGGGGATCCGATTGGCTGGGACGCATTTTCCAGGTCATGGGCTGCCCAATGAAGTCTAGCGACTTCCGTTATAAGGTCCTTGAACGGCAATTGCCGTACACCTTCCCTGATGAAGCCAGCAGATGTAATCCGTGCGAAACGCGCGTAGGAAGGCTCGTGGCACTGTCCTGGGACGCTCTGGTGCTTGCCCCTCTTCTTAACCATGTGTAAGTTATGGGTTCTTAGGGTCTTTTTCATGTGACTGGCTTTTTTCCGGCGATCCCTATCCGGCATAAAACGGACATATGCCGATTTGGCTACACTACTTTATGTGTCCAGCCAGGGTGAGGGCGCCATACTTGTTGGTCACTCTGTGACTTCTTGTCATGTTTAGCTTGATATTTGGCAAATCTCTGTCCTGCCTTATAGATCTATGCTGATTGGGCTACATAGAATTATGGTTATTATTAAGACAGAGACGCCATAGTCACTAGCCAGCCATCTATATTCACTTATGACCCTTTGTCCCTTTATGCTTATTTGGGGTGTTATCACCTTTGCTCTCCCATTTATGTGTGGTATTTCACCTTTTTCTCTATGTAAGCACCGTATATGTACCTTTTCTATACTGATCGTAACGATTTTAAAATAATATGAATTTTGTATAATAAAAATTTGGATATTTTTACAACAATAGCCTTGTAAGCTCCATTTCTTCTTCTTCTTAATATTATGTCACAGTACATGTTGGCACTCATGGTTCTCTCAATGAACTGTAGCTCCTCACAGCCGGCAGCACTCATGAAGTCCCAAGCTATGACACTCTCAATACCATGCTTGACTGTAGGCAAGACACACTTGTCGTTCTACTCCTCAACTGGTTGTTGTCACACACGCTTGACACCACCATCTGAACCAAATAAGTTTATATTATCTCATCAGACCACAGGACATAGTTTGAGGGTTCCAGGAATTCATGTCTTTAGTCAGCTTGTCTTCAGCAAAATGTCTGGGGGCTTTCTGGAGCATTATCTTTAGAAAAGGCTGCTTTCCACGACAACAGCGATGCAGATCAGTTTGGTGCAGCGTATGGCATAAGATAGATCTGAGTACTTTCAGGCTAAACCTCTCCCTCCCAACCCTTTAAGCTCAGCAGCAATGCTGGCAGCACTCATATATCTATTGTGAAAAGACAACCTCTGGATATAATGCTAAGCACGTGCACTCAACTTCTTTGGTCGACCATGGCGAGGTCTGTTCTGAGTGGAACCTGTCTTGTTAAACTGCTGTATGGTCTTGGCTACCATGCTGCAGCTTGGTTTTTGAGTATTGGCAATTTTCTTATAGCCTTTACCATATTTATGTAGAGCAAAAGTTATTTTTTTGCCGTAAGGAGCCATGTTGAATGTCCAGTGACCAGTATGAGAGAATGTGTGAGTGATAACACCAAATTTAACACACCTGTTCCCCATTCACACCTGAGACCTGGCAACACTAATGAGTCACATGACACAGAGGAGGTAAAACAGCTAAAAGCATAATTTGACCATTTTCACTTAGGGGTCTACTCACTTTTGTTGCCAGTGGTTTTGACATTAATGACTGTGTTGAGATATTTAGAGGGCACCAAATTTACACTGTTATACAAGCTGCACACTGATTACTTTACTGTACATTGTAGCAAAGTGTGATATCTTCAGTGTTGTCCCATGGAAAGATATATTCAAATATTTTATTTAAAAGGTATGTAAGGGGTGTACTCACTTTTATGATATACTGTATATTAAGAAATTAATGTGTGTACAATTTTTAAGCACTATAAGGATCGCTTTTCAAGAGTAGCCTTCTGCTCTGTGATAATACCATTGGTTTTTGGATGTATATTAGTGTTCTAGGGACTCCATATAATGAGAGAAGGATATCTAACGAGGTAAATATTTCTAAAGGAGATCCTGCTGCGTTCTCTGCATTTGTTTAATGACCCTCATAGAAAAGGCAATGTGAAAAACAAAGTCGTGTAACAGTTCAGTGTTTAGTCCAGATTTGACATCTGCAGACATGGGCCATTGTGTCATTAGATGGAATATTATTACAATGCAATTATATCTCCATGGAAGAATGATAAGAAGCTAAAACTCGAAATATTGATTTTGATATGAAAGTTTCTGATACAGAATGTGGAAGTGGTACTATTACATGGGACTCATGCCCTGTCTATGCTGTTACAGCTCATGTGAAACAGTATTTCCATATGTAAGCAATGAGCCTAGTATAATGAAATATATAAATAAAGCATTACTGGGGGCAAGAAAAAAAAAAAATATATACTTATACTTGTCCCCAAATGCATGGATTATGGCTAGCAATGGAAGTATACCTATGCTGGTACACTAGAACTTTTTCATTCTCCACTGTGACATAGAGGAAAAAAAAACAGAATGGTCAGCTCAGCAAGAGTCCATAGAATGTCCAAGCAACCATTGTGTAAATCCAGGCTTCATTGCAGGTGCACGGAGGTGCGTGGATGGCTTCCATGGATTATGAAGAGAAATGAAGTGTGTATCCAGCACCGATGTAGATAAAACTCTCACATTTCTTAGAAATACTAAAACATGAAAAAACACAAAACACTGACGCGTTTCGGACATCAGCCCGTAAGTACTGCGTTAATACAACATTACCGATGTTTTTTATGTGCCCCAAAACGGATATCTGCAATGTTGTATTAACGCAATACCTACGACTAAGGACTGATGTCCGAAACATGTTAGGTGTCCTGCGTTTTATCATGTTTTAATATTTCTTAATAAATTTGAGAGTTTTATCTACATCGGTGCTGGATGCATACTTCCTACCTCTTCATAGTGGAAAGAAAGTGACAACCAATTTCATCCATTTTTGTTACCCAGACGTTGCATATCATATTTACTTGAGTGTTTCGATGTGCACCAAAATTCAACCCCAACACTCAATTGCAAATGTGATTAAGAACCATCAAGACCAGTAAATTAAATACAAATGGACGCAAGTTATGGAATCCGACTAAACCTATTTCCAGTTATTTCTTAAGCACCATATGCTTCACAGATTACATGCTCATGCAAATCTTATTAGTTCTGTTTTGATTTGCAAGGAACATGAATAAATTACAGATCGTGATTACTTTCAATGAGGAACATCCTATCTAAGATGGTGATGATGGCGCTAAACATTTGTTTGACTGGTATATTCCCACGTAGGTACTTTAACTTTTCACAGATAACATTTTGGTACAGATATATGGAATCATTTTGCAGTGATGTTCCACTTGTAATTCAATTAAAAACTGATAATGCCCTCCAGAACCCCACCGCGGTAACATAAAGACAGTCTTTTATTCCTCCATAGGAAAACCTCGCAACAAACCTGTGATTCATCAGGAAATATTTTCATTACAAAATTCCAGTTATCCTTTTTTTTTTTTGGAAGTCGGCTATTTAATAAGCCTGTGTTTTGTATTTTCATTGGGCCTCATCTGCCTAAGGCTGCTGGAGACCTTCTGTGTAATTTTGTTGGTATATCTTTGTGTGCCTATGCCTATGGGCAAAGTTTCCCTGAGAATGAAGCATGGGACTGCAATCAAACTCAGCAGGAATATAGGGGCATGACCACACTTGGAAAGCAATCTAACGTGATGCCCTGGAGAAATGAAAAGAAAGCGGATAAAATGCTATCTCCATAGCTAGTGTGTGCACTACAGGGGTTTAGCAAATCAGGTTGAATTTTCTATGTTTGAATAGAAATGTATGCTCTCCTTCAAATAAAATGCCAAACAGTAAGAAAAACATTTTTTTTGATTTTGAAAAGTTATGAGGGAGTCTAAATAGCTACCAGCCTGAAATGTGCTCCAACTTTTCAGGAACTCAAACAAGGAACTTCCACTTATTTTTATCTGGGTGTACAACATTTAAGAAATCTATCCCAAAACATGTTGCAAAGTCAAGAAAAAGTGTATATAAAAGAAAAATTTACAAAACTATAGTTAATGTTTTCAAGAAGAATATACAGAAAACCAAATATAAAATGTTAGTAGTAGATGCACTAAAAGTCCATATTCTAGGTTTAAATTATTTAATACTTGTACCCTGTAGTGAATTATATCAATGAGATATTTAGGAACATGCATCAAAATAAACACAGTACATGGAAAAAAATACCACTTGCAATGGTTTTTTGTTTTAAAAAATTGAAATATAAATTACGATATATTGAATTTGCAGTACATGGAAATTTTCTTTTCAATATCAGGTTCCAAGAAGAAGTAGAAAGGATATATAAGGTCTGAATATAGTTCTTAAATAGTGATGTGCGATCCCCCCGATGTTCGTGTTTGGGAGCCTCGCCCAAAACGTTTTGTAAAGTTCGAGTTTGGGTTTCTGAGATAACGCGAACTTGCGTCCGAACACCGAACTTGGACATTACAGTTATGTGATGGGGTGGGGGTGGGGCTGTAAAATAAAGAATATAGTTAATAATAAACATTGTCATTATACTTACAGGTCTCGCGATGCGTCTTGCAGACTCTGTCTCCCACTTCTGCTTCCAATCATCGCTGTGCCCTCCTGGTAACCATCGCTGACGATGACATCATAGCCATGTGACCAGTCACGTGTGAATGCTGTATTACCTAGTTGGTTACAGACCGGTCACATGGCTATGACGTCATGCAAGGTCCTGTAGTGTCAATGCATCTCGCCGGTACTTGGTGCTCGCCGAGCATCTCAGTACTCAGTATACCGGGCGAGCGCCGTGTACCGGCGAGATGCTCGGGCACATGCTCGGCTCCCCCTCCCTGCATGTTGACACTCTTTACAGAGTCAGCCTACATGCAGGGATTGGCTGCCACACAGTGTAATGCCAAAGCCGGTGATAAATAGCGGCGCCGGGAATCAGGTGATCAGAGATCCCCATTGCTATAGTAAACCGCTTGTTAGGTTACTATGGCAACGGTGGCAGCGGTGACATCACCGCTTACCAACCCGCAGCCACTGCTCGATTACACAGCACGGGTAGCAGCAGCGTTCTTCCCCCCTGTTCTGTCTGATATAGCAGAGCTAGATCAGTTGAAAAAGACAGAAGGGAGTAAAAAAAGATGGAGTCCCTAAGTGTGTCTAACGTAATCCACAGGGACAGCAACGTAAACTCTGCTTCATCACTGTGCACAGACAGTGTCTAAACAAAGTGAGAAGCAAAGAAACCCATGTCATAACTGCTACATCGCTCTGTACAGAGCGATGAAGCAGGCCGACAGTGAGGGAATGATTGCATTTACGTCTCGTATTGCATCACCCCACTCTCAGGACAGGAGCAACTCAGCTGCATGGAAATAAATGGGAGATTGTGCGCCATGATGCCATGCAAGCCGGCCACGCCCACAAGCTACGCCGGTCATGCCCCTGACCTGACTGCAGCCTGTACATTCTAGGCTCAACCGTGATGCGATACGACACTTGCATCACGGCGCACCAGGACCTTTGATGACGTCATATTCACGTGACCAGTCTGTAGCCAATGAGGGAATACAACATTCACATATGACTGGTCACATGGGTATGACACCACGGAAGGTCCTTTTAGCCAGAGGTGCTTATCGGGTGGCACAGCAATGATCGGACAGATGAGAAAGCAGAAGCACTGGGAGACAGAGTCTGCAGGACGCGTCGCAGGTAGGGTTGAGTGGATCCGAACTGTAAAAGTCCAGATCCGCGCGGTTTCAAAGCTTTCTGTGTGCCGGATCTGGAATTCTGGGTATATGATCTGGAACTGGTGAAAATAATTGAAAAATAAAGAAAAAAACAGAAATAAAACAGCATTTCATACTTACTGAGACTCGGTGTCATGGCGGCACACTGCTTCCAGGTCGCGCATTCACTTCCTGTACTTTGCATCGTATACACAGAGATTTCCGTGTTTTCCCTGCCCACCGGCCGTCCTCTCATCTGTGATAGGTTGCAGGCGGATGTGCCCCCAGCCTGTGACAGTGACTGCCGTGTAGTCATCGCAGCTGTCATTATCTGCACAGCCAGCGGTCGTGCTCTATAGTTGACCCCAGGGTTGGGGAATGCCAGTACGGTGACAGGTGCAGGCAGGGACAGTCTCTGGTACACTGACGTGAAGCAGGTACAAGGATACAGATACATGTAAGCACACACCTATGAATATAGCAAACGGGACCTGACAAGTAGCAATGAGTCTCTAGGAATAGATAATGTTGCCCAATAGGGGGAGGATGCTTTAAATACCTAATGCCTCTCAGCCATAGACTAAGAGGCACTTCTGGGTAAGGGCACATTGGCATTTTAAGCATAGATGCATGCACCCTAAATGCGCTCCAAGGTGACCTATGCGGTGTGTGCAGGCACTGGGAGTCAGAGGCAGGGACGGAATCAGGTGCCAGAGTTGAGCAATTGGTAAGCTGGGTGTGCAAACGTCCAGTAGGAGAGGGCAGGACAGTGCGGGGATGCTGTAATGGCGATACATACTAGAGGATACTTTAAAACAGAAGGCAACACCATTTGGTGCTCCACTTATATACAAACATCAGAAGACAACACCATTTGGTGATCCACTTAGCAGTAAGCAAAAGTGGGCTTATGCTTGTATATAAGTGTCTTGCCTAGTTACTAGTAATGAGCGAGCACTACCATGCTCGGTGCTCATAATAAGCACTTTGACACTTGGACAGGCTCGACTAGACTACAGAGTATAATAAAAGTCAATGGGGAACTCAAGCATTTTTCCCGGAAGATCTTCTGGAAAAATAATGGAGTTTTCCACTGACTTCAATTATACTTGGTACAAAAGTAAATATGCAATTCACATTATAACCACTGGGGGACAGTTATAGTATAAACATCTCCTAACAAAGTATTGAAGAATCAGGTTTGTTTTCAAAGAAGGTCATCTGATGCTACTCAGCTCGGGATATGTCAAGCCAAGAGGAAAGGTAAGGGAAGACATCTATATGTTTCAGCTTCGATAGCTGCATCTAAACTAATACAGAAAGAGCACTCTCATCATAGATATATAGTGAAGTGTGATTAACTTACATTTATTAAAATTTCATTTTATTATAAGATATATATACAAAAAAGATATGTAACAATTCATCTCCACTTTTGTTTCTCAATTCCAAAATATATACCGGAAATAATTTGAGAATATTAATATTCAGAAGCTCTAGCACAGGAAAACAAATCTCTCATGGAAGGAGGCTGAAAGTTGCCATACTGTCTAGCCATCAAGTTTATTATGATTAACTAAACCTAGGTTGATCTTGCTTGTACACATAAATCAACATAAATGGATATTTAGACTGCATACTAGTGAGATTCTTGCAGAAAAGAACTAAATTAAACAGGGTTTCATGCTGTGAGCCATCAAAGACAAAAATGATGAAGTAACATCTCCCTCAGACTACATATTTGGAATATTCATTATTATATTTTTAAATGTGTTTGGGCCATCTTATTGAAAATGATTGCAAGAAATACAACACAGCAACACTCGGGCTTGTGGCTTAACATTAAACACTCAATAAGCAAAATCTGTAAAAGAAACTCAGTACAGAGGAACAGTAAATAACATCTCAGTATTATCAGATGCGCAGAATGCTAGAAATCGCAATACCTGTCGTAAAGGGAGCCTGTTACTGAGCAAAATTACTTTTCACTAGTGCTACTTACGTGAGAAACAACTCATCTCCAAAGGAATGGCTATAAATAATATGATTGCCTGTGATCCTAAGAAACCTGACATGTCCTACTTTCAGTATTGGGACAGGGCACTTTTCTGATGCCTTCTTGACAAACTATAAAAAGTCACAATGGCGGAAACTAGACATTTTATTGATGGCTTAAAAAAATAGATAAGAAAAAAAGAGGTGCTTCATATTTTAAGGCAATAAATCTGTGGGAAACTGGCAGCTTACAGAGGAAAATAGCTTGAGTGCTCATCTTTTCACCTGGAAATAGTCCAAAAAGAAATAAAGCGCCAGTTTAAATTAAAGTTTCGAGGCTTTATTAGAAACATCCTTTAAGATCCATAATAAACATGTAGTTGGTTACCACTAACATGTTTCGGAAAGAGCTTCTGTACTTTTCAGGTTATTCTCAGATATTTCAGCAATAGAGTTTGATATAATGTAAGAACGATAACAGTCTAGTTTGTTATGAGCTCCAGGACACATTTCTCTATACCGGTAAGTGATAGCTCATAGAATCATAGATTGATAGAGTTAGAAGGGACCTCAAGGGCCATCGGGTCCAACCTCCTGCAAGTGCAGGCTTTCCTAAATCATCCCAGCTATATGTTTATCCAATTTCTGCTTGAAGATTTCCATTGAGGAAGAGCTCACAACCTCCCGTGGTCGCCTGTTCCACTCTGTGACTACCCTCACTGTCAGAAAGTTTTTCCTAATGTCTAATCTGAATCTCTTTCCTTTTAGTTTCATTCCATTGCTTCTTGTACCTCCTTCTGTTAATGAGAATAGGGTGGTTCCCTCTGCACTGTGACTACCTTTCAGATATTTGTAGACCGCTATTAAGTCTCCTCTCAGCCTCCTCTTTTTATGATCATACCTACATGATCATAAATTTATGGCACACCTTTGTTATAATATTACAAGAGAATACCATTTTAATGAAAAAGCTAGAATTAAATTCCTCACCACTTTACCCTAGTTTTTAGCCTATATAAACTGTATTTTTGTAAACTTAAAGTGATCATTGCTTCGGTCAATTATAGTGGTACTCCAAACATTCAGAAAAAATCCTATAATAAAAGCGGTGTGTATTTTTCCATCTAATAAAACAAAAGATATTTTTGTGTTGAGATTCTGAAGAGAAGTCACAGATGTTTCCAGCTATAAGAACATTATGATGAATGAGAGATGACTGCTAACAGGAACGCACCGCTTTCTAATGTTTCCTTATACAATTATTTCTACAATATATTTACAATACACATACAGACATACAGATTCCTTTTCTGTTGGCACTTCACATTTTTCTTAGCAAGAATTGCTTTGCATTACAGATATTAAGCTTCTGAAAGCCAAGCAGATGAACATAAATATAATAAATAACGTTGTAGAAATAAAAAAAAGGCTAAGAAAAAAACCAACATGAAAAAAAACATTATTTATTAAGCAAACAAAAATCTCATTCTTGTTATTTACTCCTTACACTTGACTGCTGTTGACTTCAAAGCAAATAACACAAAAAATAATTTCATAGCTTAGAAATGCAGATCTATCAATTTTTTTAAACTGAAGGTCACCTTTTTTTGACACATCAAAACGGACATTGGTAGGGAAAAAGAGGTCTGGCAGCAGGACTTGAAGTGCCAGGTATGTAATGGCCCTAGCATTCAGTATGGCACTGACATTCTTCAATTACAATCACTACCAGGTAAAAGCACAGAACCAAAGATGTACCAAGCCCTGTGACTCATTAGTTAGAATCCTAGCTGTTTGAGGTTTTTTATCCCATAAAATCAATCCATATCCATAAAAACATAGTATTTAAAGGAAACCTGTCAGCTGCAATATGCACTCAGAACCACAAGCAGTTCTGGGTGCATATTGCCAATCCCTGCCTAATCGCCCCTGTATACTCTAGCATAGATAAAGGGATTTTTAGAAAAAGGATTTCTAAAAATATTTTATCTTATGATAATGAGCACGGGGACTAGGCCCAACAAGGGCATTATATCCCCCGACTAGTCCGCCCTCATAGCATGTTAGTACTCCCACAGGGGCGTACTAATATGCTATTCAATGCAGCGTCACCACAGTGGTGCAGCGTACCTTTGTTTGCTGTGGCCCAGCTTCTGAATGCCGGGCACATCCGCTCATGCGCAGTATGAAGCCAGGTGTACGCTTCCCGACTTCAGAGAGGTCTACTTTGCATGACTGGTAGTGCCGGGCATTCAGAAGCGCGGTAACAGAGAACACATGTACGCGCTTGCACAGCTGGTAACGATGCATTGAATAGCATGTTAGTACACCCCTGTGGGCATGCTAATATGGTAAGAGGGCGGCTAGTCGGGGGATATAACGCCCTTGAGACTAGTGCCCTCGCTCATTAGCATAAGATAAAAGATCTTTAGAAACACTTTTTCTAAAGATCTCTTTATCTATCCTAGTGTATACAGGGACGGTTAGGCAGAGATTAGCAATCTGTACCCAGAACTGCTCATGGTTCTGGGTGCATATTTTACCTGACAAGTTCACTTTAAAAAGTTGTCCACAATATAAGCTTAAGATTATGAATAGGACAAGGAGGGAAAGGATGGAACTCTCACCAAGTTTTTCATGTTGAACTGGACACACAATGTAAAAGTGTCTGCAGAGGAAAATAAAAGGTTTTTTTTTTAATTTCATCTCTCCATTTCAGAGATATTAGGAATGGAGATGAGCTGTCCTGTGAAAATTTGGTTTAGCAGGTTCAGAACCAAGACTTGATCTGGACACCATTAGAAGTCACTAATTGGGCAGTTCAGCTATCTGCCCACATGCAGCCAGTTGTCATGCTCAGAGTGGGAGAAATCCGAATACACAGCGTGACCGTTGCGCTCAGACTTACGAGCATCTAGTGCACTACAAAAAATGCCACAACTAAGAGGGAAACACCGGGGACACATTAACAATGGTAGGCCCTAATGTTAAGGAGGGGAAGATTGGACAACTCCTGCACTCACCTGCAGTTGTACTCTGCACTCCTAGCCAGACCTATATCAGTTCTGCACCTGTTGCCGAGCAGGATACTTGAAACCCTAGGAAAATCCTACAGTAACCTTGGCTAGTGAGTTGGCAGGTGAGGATCACTAGTCCCACTGCTGCACTAATACAACACAAGGGAAAGGCAGACACACGGGGGGAAAAAATACAAAGCAAACTCCACGGCTGTAGCCAGACTCCTAGGCAGAACACAGATGGGCTCAGGTCAGAAGTCCAACAGCTCCTTCCACCTAGGCGGCCAGGACAGAATGTATTCCATTACCAGCCCTGGTTGCTGGGAATTGCCACTACTTAAAGGTGATAAGCGCGGTAACAAAGCAGCTGCACCTGACAAGGACTGCTAGAAAGATGCTGGCAACAAAACTGGCATTAACCCAGAATACACCAAAGGAAAGGGAAATACATTTAATCACCAGTATCTCACAAGCTTAAGTGAGACTGAAGGACCAAACCTGCCACAAATCTCCTAATATTGGAAGACGTCCGTGACACCAGCCATAAACAGAACACTTCTGAGGGAAGGTGAGCGGCGTTTTTATTTTTTTTTTGTTTTGTACACACTACATCAGATTAGTCTGTGGTTACCTTCAGTGTTCAAACACTGCAAGTGGCTTGCACTGGGCCGATCACAGAGTGTACCTGAGCATAGCGATGCTCGCGCAAGTGGTTTGAATACATAAAGCACCCGAACTCCAAACCCAAAAACTGGGGGTTTATTTTGTTAAGTCTGTGTTTGTACTAACATCGAACCTCGGGTTTGCTCATCTTTAATTAGAAGTCAAAGTATTAACAGTAATGAGATAATTTAGGGTGGGTGTCATCAGATAACTTATACAGGGAGAACAACTACACACCCCCAGTGAAAAGTTGCATTTTTTGTACGTTTTGAAAGTAGCATAGTTTCTCAAAGTAAAAAACAGTGTCTTATATTTCCCGCAAAATGGATGGGATTTATACAAAACTTGAGAGTACCCAGGAGGAGTTTTTCTGCGTAGATGTTTCTCATAGACTTACATTAGATAGGGAAAATCTGCAGGTAAGAACACACATGCGCTATGGAAACGCATCAAAAACGCATGTAATCCACACATAACAATTTCAATAAAATTTTGGAAAACGCAAATTCCAAGAATTATAAAAAACAAAGCAGATTATTTAAAATATAACATACTAACAAGAGATAAAAAATGGAAATAAGCTAATTTACTTAATTGTTACAGAATGTCTTCAACATCCAAAACGCACCAAAAGCTCATTGTGGGATCTTAGACTTAGGTGCCAAATAGTTTTATTACTGATATCTCAGTAATTGAGAAACAAACTAACCCCAAAAAGTTTTTATTACGCTCTAAAGCAACTATTACCTCGTATGTCCAGTTCAACATAAAAAATTTGTTAAAATAAAATAAAAATATGAACATCCTTTTTTGTTATATTCAGACAAAACACTTCCATTCATGGTCTCATCAGTTCTTTTCACAGTTAAAGTCTATGTCCTTTGAATTTTTTTTTTTTTTTTGAATTATGGACACGGACATTAAAAAACAATGCAAACATTATGAGCCTCGCCAGGATGATATCAACAGATAATTGCTGCACTGAATGCTGAATAATTAAACAAGACACGCTTTCAGTTCATAATAAATCTGACCTCAAGATAAGGGCTAATACATTTGTCTAATTGATGCTAATAAAAAAGACAAGTGTGATTTGCATTCGAGAAGACAGTGCGCGTGCAATATGCAGCTCGCTGTTTTTCAGCCATTGTATATTTTTTTAGTACTTTTATATGACAAACATCAAAAGACAAATATTCAGAGAGGGAGCAAAGGAATTTACTGCAAAGAAACACAACATGAACTTTAACTAAAGCTCGAGGTGAAATTATCCAGTGTTCAACAGTACAAAATAAGGCATTTGCTTTTTTTCGAGAAATAAAAAAATATAAAAATGCTGCAGTTTTCACCTTGGTGAACTGAACTGTGAATCTGATTTACTGAATCAGTCTATAACTTAGCATAGGACAGTCACATTGAGGAAATAAGACTCAAAACTCGGCTTTAAAAGTACATTTATGAATAATACAAAGGAAAAATGTTGATTTCTGATCCAGGGAAAGAAGCTTTGTATAGATTAATGACATTTATGCAAAATTTGAAAAACAGATGAGACAAGGATTACAAATTGATGAGCAGCACCAAAGAGAAATGCATCGTAATTATCCACCAGTGAAAGTAATTATGAAAAGGCTCTCAGTCACGGAACGGGTCTACCGCACAGAAGCTGCCGCAATGTGAAGCCCGAAATGTCTGGCTGCCAATGGGCACCATTTTAAAAATGTATAGTACCCAAGGACGGTGGATGTGAAGCCGTTCACTCATAAAGAAGAGAGAATCTAAAAAATCTCATTAAGCTCTTATTCTAATGTTTTATACAGAAGCATAATATGGCTGTCATACAGAAGCAGAGCGCTCCACTGGAATTTCGCTTTTGATTTCATACAAAAAGTACTGAGATTATTTGTCGAAGTATATATATATATATATATATATATATATATATATATATATATATATAAAAAAAAAAAGAAAGAAGAAAAGAATCATGACATAATTAGAAGTTTGCTTCCCTAGGAGCAACTCCTCGAATTCCTGTACATAGAGCGACAGAAGATTGTCCATTCACTTCCCTCTGTCCTCAGGGCTTTGTTTTTGGCATGAGCTCTTATTCATTTAAAACAATTTATAATCGTATTAAAATACTGATTTCACTGTATTGAATACAAAAAATATATGTGAGACATATCAACAACATGTCAACAACAAAATTATTAAGTTATTTAACTTACAATTATCATTTATCCTTCATATAAAACCCTAAACTGCTTTAAGTTAAAGCGTACCTGTCATTTTAAATTTTATTTAGTAAAGCAATGGTACACTTGAAAAGTAAGCAACTGTCTAAAATTTATCAAACAAATCTGCTTCTTAGTCTGCCAGAATTTCCCAATTTTTAAGTAAAATCTGTATTCAGTGAAGATTTTCGCATTACTGAGATTGAAGATGGCAGCGGTTACTGATGAGATTCTATGATGACGGGAGGTTGGAGGAGCTAGAGGCAGAAGGAGGATCTTGAGGGAGGGGATATAGACAGAGGAAGGAGCTAGAGGCACAGCTCTACCCCCGCCTCCCTCTTCTAGCTACATAGAATCTTATCAGTAACAACTATTTTTAATTCCCTACCCTTGGGCCCATACATACTAATTTCTAAGTTGATGGAAAATCTCATTAAATGTATCCTGTCACATCGTAAATTCAATTCAGTCCAATTCGTGGACAGCAGAGTACAATGAAAGCAGAAGAAAGGAAAGGCTGAGAAGAATGATATACAGTGGAACCACAGATTATGAGTAACCCGGTTTATGAGCATTTTGCTATACGAGCAAAGTTTGTTGCAAATTTGTAACTCTGTTTGTGAGCAATGCTTTGCTCTATGAGCAAATACTCACTGCACACACTGCTCTGACTCGCTCTGGCTGCTTCTTGTGGCGAGCAGGTACGTGCAGCTGCTGTCTTTGCTTCACGTCAGATAAATGTTTTGCTGGCGCCGAGCTCTCTTTGCACAACTACTGTACTGTACTGTATTCCCAAAGGCAGTGCGCAGGCCAATCAGAGGCAAACGACTCATGCGTATGGCGTCATCTGCTGAAGCGCTGACAGTGGCAGCCCCTGCCTCGGCCAAGATAGTTACCAGGTCCACAAGCTTGCAGACTGCAAGAACCAGGGAAGAAGCCATAGAGGGAAAGGAAGATAGGTGAGAATAGTTAGTTAGTGTGTGTGTGTGTGTGTGTGTGTGTGTGTGTGTGTGTGTGTGTGTGTGTGTGTAATGGCACATTAGGGGAACAGGATGAGACATTGCTACAAGTCGTGGAACGAATTGTCTGAGTTTCAATTCTTTACTATGGGAAAAATCGCTTTGCTAAACGAGTACCTTGGTTTACCAGCACACTCATAGAATGAATTATGCTTGTAATCCAAGGTTCCACTGTTATGAATACATTTGGACTACGTTCCAGTTTGGGGCTCCCTCTTGTGGTCAGTGCTGGTAGTGAAGTTTGCTTGCTGAATAGAAACCAGAAAACTGGGGATGATTAGCAATCAGGTTCTTCTGACTGGGCCTATATAACTGAGTAGTGTTCTCCTGTTCCTGGCCAGTGCTCAATGTTGTCTCCTGTGTGCTAAGGACATTCTCAAGCCAGCCCTTCCTTCTGTGTCTACCAGAACTCCTTTCACATAAGTTGGTCCTTGTACCTCCGCTGGTGGTTTCCACCTTTTTGTTGTTTTTCTGTTTAGAAACTAAAGGTTATTTTTTTTTGGGTGTGTGGAGTTCTGGGTGGAGTTGGATTATTCCCTGCTGGTAATGTCTTCTTACCTTGCTCCATATTCTGCTATGCATTTTGTTTTGCATGCTTGGTACTAATTCCAGTCCTTCCACTATATTAGTGTTTTTTTGGATCCCAGTACACCAGAGTACTGATAAAGTGGGGGAGAGTCCATGTAGGCTTAGTATTTTTCCATATCAGACGTGTTAGTTCTTTTTCTAGGATATTGCATGGCTGCAGACAATGCTCTTTTCTGTCCTTTTATATTTAGATAGTTTGGGCCTCATCTTTGCTGAATCTGTTTTCTACCTGTGTATTGTGTTTTCCTACATCACCGTAATCTTTATATGTGGGGGGCTATCTATGGCTTGGGGGACTTTGCCGAGGCAGATTAGCCTTTCCTGTATTTCTCTCTGTAGGAATAATTAGTGCTCCGGCTGTGTTGAGGCGTCCAGGTCCAGTAGGCACGTCCCACGGCTACTTCTAGTTGTGTGTTTGTGGTAGGTCTGCAGTTTGCTGAGATTTCAACCACTCTGGTACATTCTGGGTTTCCTAGTTTTAGTCTCTTTTCTGATCCTCCTCGGTCACTGAATCATAACATTCCACTGTATATGTTAGTTGGGAAAGATTCAATATAGCTATAGCCATTAAATTGCATTGTATACATTGATGGCCCTGATTTTTGTTTGCAGGAGTCCAGTGGGCGCTCCTACTGAGTGACTGACAGCTATTTTTGCATGCACAGTTATACAAGGAAGACTGTCAATCACTGAACAGAAGACACATTATATATATATATATATATATATATATATTACATACACACACATACACACACACAGTGTGTCCACCCATATCCTGTTAACCGCCATTAAGTTGAGAACGGCGGCAGCTATAGGCATAGAAGTGGTGTCTAGGTATAGTAAGGTAGCCGTGCGCTACGCAATGTAACCACCTATAGCGCCACCTCGTGCAAAAACGACGGAGTTAGCATTTTTATCTTGAAAACGGAACGAGATAGAGAAAAAAAGTTAATTAAAAGATTGAAGTGCATCATCAATTCAATACGAATCGACACCTTGCATACAGAAATGCTATGATATGAAACCCATGACCCCCCCCAAAACATTGAATGCTGGTCACGCAAAAGGCGCTCATTTACCTTTGATGCGCAAAGTGGCCACCGTCAGCTGCAATTCACATCTGGACTCTGGACAGCATACTGTATCTTGCTGCACGTTGTGCAATATGGCAGGTGACATGTTTGCACAAGCATCTGTGATACGTCGTCATAGATCCTGCAATGTTGGTGGAGGGGTTGCATACACCTGCTGTTTGCTGTGCCCTCCCAGAACGAAGTCCAATGGGGTCAGGTGAGCGTGTAGGCCACTCCATGCAGCCACCATACCCAATGACTTGTAGGAAGGTCTCCATGAGGTATCGCTTCATGTCCACAGCCTTGTGAGTTTTACACGTTGTAATCATAGCATTTCTGTATGCAAGGTGTCGATTCGTATTGAAAATCGATGATGCCCTACAACTTTGCATTTCACTTTTTTTCTCTATCTTGTTCCGTTTTGAAGATAAAAATGCTAACTCCATTGTTTTCCACCAGGTGGCGCTAATGGTGGTTTCACTGCATAGCGCATGGCTACTTTACTATACCTAAACACCACTTCTATGCCTATAGCTGCCACCGTTCTTAAGTTAATGGTGGTGGACAGGATATGGGTGGACACACTTAATACACACACATGCACAAAAACAGAGATATCGCTAAATAAAATACAAGTTTTACTAAAGCTCTTCCAACAAAACTGTAGATCAATCTAATCAGCTCTTCCTGCTCTACAACATCCTGCCTGCAGATCAGATGTAATTTCTCAACATAACAAGCCTCCTTTATAATTCAAATCTAATGTGTGTATCAGAGCATGGCAATTATTAGAATTATTTTATTTTAAATACAGTAATTAAAATCTATGAATCAAATTTCGTAACAAGGAACTGATGAAGTACACAATATAAGTGAATTCAATAAGTCAAATACTCATATGTAAACTGTTGTCAAAATACAGTTTCCCAAGCAAAGCACATTTGCGAAACACAGGTCACGTGAAAGTGGCTATCTACCTTCTAAGTGCACTCTGGTAATAAATATTTCTGTGCTATTCCATGCTTTGTGACATGGTTGTCTTCAATATTTTTTTATTCCCGGGAGACTGCTATTTCTACATGCCACTTTGAAATTTCTAACCTATACTTTTTAAATATAGCACTCTCGGACCAGGTAGCTTCTGCTGCGTTGATGTTTTTCCCCATATTTTGTGTGTTTTTACCCATTTTTCAGTAAATGTGTATATATTCTTCCAACATATAATAAATGAAAACTTACAATACCTTTATCTCAATTTATTGTCCTACACAATTTGTTCTTTATGGATGACAATTACTTAAATCTACTACATTTTTAAATAACTAAAATAATACACTTTTTTTCTTCTTTTTACCATTTTCCTAATTCTGTTTCAAGTTCAACTTTACAAAAACAGCTTTTTGAATGTAATCGTCAAGAATTTTCATAATGTTGGGGTCACATTTTTCTTTTTCCTTGGGACTCTATGATCTCATAGCTGGCATGTGTTCTAAATGCTGTCTCCCAAGTTTTCTAAATGCAGGCCAAGTATATCCAAGCCACTTCTCATTTCATTGTAACAGATTTCTAAAGACGCTTTTCACTTTAGACAATCTCTTTCAGCTTTTTATTGAAAAATAGTTAATAGTCACATATATCTTGGGCTTATAGTCAAGGTAGATAATCCTTTCTCAGCCCTCAGCTTTGTGGAATGACACAGACATTCTGGTACACACACACTCCATAGACCTTGCCCGTCTCTTATGGCACAGGCTATTTCATAGTGAACAAAAGCTCACTTTGGCCTTTGAAACATGCCATTTTTCCTTATTTTTTTTTTCTTCACACTCACTTTATGATTCATCTAAAACGGACTAAAGACCGTTCTTCCTGTACTTATACTAATAATCAAGGAGTAACCGTACTTTAATTTTTGTTTGGTGGCATTTTTTTTCTTTCTTATGTTCTGTAGACTGTCATTTACGTACATACAAAATGCCAATACAAGTAAAGGTAATGATTCTTGTTAGAACAAAACAGTCACATTAAATGTACGTTGTGTCTCGACAGAAACAAATCAAAGACGGGGTTATTTTGTGCCTTTCAATTTAGCATCAGAAGTTACTACAGTATGGACATGCCGTCCATCTGTCACCGACCAGGTATCGTGTATGCATCATATTATAACAGGCCAGGTGGAGGATATTTGATGGCTGTGCATGAAACCGGGCAAATAATCAATGACGGCGACAGAAAAAGTGTCTCTTACCCACTTACTTAATGATGCCTAAGTGAGAAGCATCTCCTTTGATTATGATAGTTCTAAATCACCAAAACCTTGACAGGCCCCACATCTCAACATCTCCAGTAAGGAAGAATAATCCCTGTACTCAGAACACTTTCCTAAATGAAGGAACACTTCTTCTAAGATCAGAAACTTGAGTGCTGGGGTTAACCCGAAGGTGTCAATTTATAAAGACTGATGTAGCACAGTCTCGCAATACACCAGTTTTGACAGAGTTCAAGGCACCAAATTCATTAAGAGGAGCACAGCACTTAATGAATTCAGCTCCTTCAGTAAAAAATTTGAACCTCCATGCGCTGCACCAAAAATGCTACTCTACTCAAAGACTAGGAGTAGCATTTCTGATATGGTAAATGCCAGCAGATTTGATTAATTCGACAAGGGGAGCCCCGGCTTCTCCACAGCTCCATCCATTTTGGTGGAGATGATCCAAAAAATGCCAACATCGCACTGTGCTAATAATGTTAAAAACTTTTCAAAGTTTTCATGCCACTTTTGTGCCATAAAAGCTTTGATGAATTGACCCCAAAACATCTAAAACACTGTCACAATCAAAAGCTTGTTTGCACAGTCTCGTACAACAACTTGACAGCTAGCATTAGGGCATTTTGCGCCAGATTGGGGGTGCCAAAGACCCTTTAGAGTCATGTCCTTAGTAGTAGCAGCAGCTGATAAATCATATCGATCTGAACAGGTTTGTTTCTGAAGCATATGCATGGATATCAGAAAGTCACATTCAGACACAAGAAACGTTTGAAACAATTCTGCCACATGTGCATGTGAATATTCTCTACATTTCACTTCAACTTTCGTTATATTTAAAAAATATTGTTTGTAAGAGTAAATATATGCTTTATTCAAATAAATATCATCCACTTTAAGTTATGTTCAGATGTGGTGTTTTTGAAGTATTTTTGGTGCGTACTTTATCCAGAGTATTACACATTGTTTTACAGTACCAGCATAATTGAGATTTCTGAAATCTCATGCATACAGTACATTGCGGTTTTATTTTCTGCGTGTATTTTAAGCTATGATGTTTTTGCAGGTGTGTGTGTATGGAGCAGGTGCTGAACCCAATATACACAGGGCAGATGATGGCTGTGCTACATAGTCAGCATCTGCCTCTAACAGCAGCAACCAAAGTGAGCTACTGCTTATTCTTCTTAAGGCCATGGCATGTGTTGAGTATTTGCTGACTTTTTTACTTCAGTATATGTAAGCCAAAACCAGGAGAGGAACAATCAGATTTTCAAATATGATAAAATCATGTCACCACTTCTGCATTTATCACCCACTCCTGGTATTGGCTTACAAATAATGAAGTAAAAAAGAAATAAATCAACAAATTCTCAATTTGTGGCCATGGCCTAAAAGCAGGGAGGGGGGGGGGGGAAGAAACCCAAAACCAAATTCACCCTCTAAAACAAAGAAACTTTAATGATATATATAAAATCTGTCAAATGGTCAGCAAACAACAACAAAAACACAAATGGTGTAGTGCATCCCATAGCGTGGAAAAGTATTAGTGGGGTGTAGGGCCTTCATTCACACATGGAGTATTTCCACGCTTCAGGGCAACAACACGTGGAGTATGTCCATGCTCCGGGGCAATTAAACCCTCTGGGAGGATCTTCTGCTGCCCAATATATGGAGCCATTGTATGCTCTAGGGTACATCCCAGCAGGGACTATTCCTGACCGAATCATCCTCTTCAGGTGGCTAAACAAACCGGGACTCACTTAGTCCGGTGTTAGAAATAAATCTCTTGATGCGGTAGGAGTTAGGCGGAAAAGAAAAGCATCAGGATTGCTGCGAGGACTGCTAGAGTTAGGGCTCTTTTCCATCTGCAATTTTCATGGGCGGGTGCAATCCGATAAAAAAATCGGATTGTACTCGCACCAGTGTTAATCAATGAGGCAGTTTCCTCTGTCCTGTTTTTTTCTCCACACGAATCGTACTCTCGGTGTAATCGCAGAATGCTGCGTTTTGCACCGAGTCTCGGCTCACATGTGTGTAAAATTGCACTGCACTTGCATGTTATGCGACTGCAGTGCGGTGCATACAGAGACAGAAAACGGAGGAGATGGGGAGAAAGTGCTCTCTCCATCTTCTCCGCTCCCGTGATGCGATTACAAGATCGCATCACAGTCGCATGACCCTCAGCAGATACCTGCAACAGAGGGTCATTAGCATATTGCTTCCGATGCTCTCGAATCAAAAGCAGTACGCAAGTGGAAAAGAACCCTTAGTGGGGCTGACTGAGAGACTCGCTACAGCTAACTAACTCTCAGTTTATAGCCTAAAAAATGTTTAATACCTATATGGATACTCTATTTTGTAATGCAGGTTTAGGAATGATGACCCATTCAGTTCAACTTATTTGAATGGTTATCTCAGCATACTTTTAAAGTGATTGTAATATTGAACAGAATATAGGTTCCTTGTTTATCCATATTATAGGGACTTTGAACTTTTATGTTTTTGTGTATTGTCTTTGCCTGTTTGCACATTAGCTCTTTTTTGTGACCATGCTATTTTGCACTTTTTAGGTTGGTAGTGGTGGTAGAAATCTTACCATGTGGTTGGTAGGGGCATTAAAGGAGAGCCATCGTGGAGCATGGGCACCAAAAAATCCGCTGCAAGGTAGGACCTATTTGAGGGATAGCTATTAGTGTTTTCCTTGTCCTTGGCTCAAACAAGCCTTAATCTTGGACCTACACCACCCTGACCAATATTTTCCACGCGATAGATGTGTGCATGGCATGCACTACATCAGTTGTGTTTTTTGTTATAGTTTGTTGCCCATTTAACAGATTTTAAAATATATCATTAAAGTTTGTTTTAGAGGGTTAATTTGGTCTTTTAGTATTATACCTCTGTATGTATTCATTTTTTTTTTTTTAGGAAAATAATCCCCAAAAGTGTAAAAATTAAAGTTGACCACTACAGGAAAGGGTTAACAAGAAAATATATACAATTTCCACTCAAAAAAAAGAAGAGCAAGGACACAGGGTTTTCCAGTAGCCATTGAAGGAATGCAGAAGCCATGACATACCGTGAGGAGACCACAGAAGACATGGGCAACAGTACAGAGGAATTTGAGGTTTATCAGGTGAGGATATGATTTTCATATTATATATATATATATATATATATATATATATATGTACACACACACATACAGTACAGACCAATAGTTTGGACATATCTTCTCATCTCTAGAACAACTGTTAAGAGGAGACTGTGCAGCAGGCCTTCATGGTAAAATAGCTGCTAGGAAACCACTGCTAAGGACAAGCAACAAGCAGAAGAGACTTGTTTGGGCTAAAGAACACAAGGAATGGACATTAGACCAGTGGAAATCTGTGCTTTGGTCTGATGAGTCCAAATTTGAGATCTTTGGATCCAACCACCATGTCTTTGTAGAAAAGGTGAACGGATGGACTCTACATGGCTGGTTCCCACCGTGAAGCATGGAGGAGGAGGTGTGTTGGTGTGGGGGTGCTTTGCTGGTGCCACTGTTGGGGATTTATTCAAAATTAAAGGCATACTGAACCAGTAATGCTACCACAGCACCTTGCAGCGGCATGCTATTCCATCCGGTTTGCGTTTAGTTGGACCATCATTTTTTTTTCAACAGGACAATGACCCCCAAACACACCTCCAGGCTGTGTAAGGGCTATTTGACTAAGAAGGAGAGTGATGGGGTGCTACACCAGATGACCTGGTCTCCACAGGTACCAGACCTGAACCCAATCGAGATGGTTTGGGGTGAGCTGGACCGCAGAGTGAAGGCAAAAGGGCCAACAAGTGCTAAGCATCTCTGGGAACTCCTTCAAGACTGTTGGAAAACCATTTCCGGTGACTACCTCTTGAAGCTCATCAAGAGAATGCCAAGAGTGTGCAAAGCAGTAATCAAAGCAAAAGGTAGCTACTTTGAAGAACCTAGAATACAAGACATATTTTCTCAGTTGTTTCCCACTTTTTTAAGTATTTCATTCCACATTTTAATTCATAGTTTTGATGCCTTCAATGGGAATCTACAATTTTCAGAGTCCTGAAAATAGAGAAAACTCTTTGAATGAGAAGGTGTGTCCAAACTTTTGGTCTGTACTGTGTGTGTGTATATATATATATATATATATATATATATATATATATATATATATATATATATATATTTATTCAGATCACTAGATCATAAACCAAAACACATTAGGCATAAGTTGGCCTACAACTTAACAAGATTACTTCAATGCAGTAATCATGCTTGATCTTAATGTTTTTGCCATGCAGTCGATGATGCCTAAGTAGAAGCCCCTCTTGTATGCTCAAAATTAAAGAATTAATTTACTCATATTACTCAATAAGTGCTTAAAACAGAGGGTAAAAATTATGTCAAGTGAAGTAGTGTAAGAAAAGAACATAGCTTAAAGGGTTTGCACTTTAAAAGTGATTGTAAAGCAAGTACTACATAAAGGTAACCTGCAGTAAGGCACTGCAGCAGTCCTTTAATTCATGGAAAATATGTTTCTTGCACTAAAGCGGTGAACCCATTGTTAACCAAATCGCTCAGTTGTTATGATGCAAGGAAAAATCCATACTTACATTCCCCACTTGATTTGTGAATGCTTGATGGAGTTGTAAGCCTGGTTAAAATGCATGCAGAAATGGAGCGTTTAATAAATTGTTCTAACATTGCAATTATCATCGGTCTTTGTAAAGGATCAATAAGATTACTACAGAACACAATGTGTCCACAAATAAATCTCTGTCATCGTGACATTGTGCAGAATAATCTTTAAATGTGAAGTTAGAAGAAAAAAAAAAAAGAAGCTTTAGAACTGAAAAATAATGGACAAAATTCACTAAAATGCTATGCTACGGAATAAGGAATTTTGTTGTGACAGTGTAAAACTGGGCAAAAAAAACAACATATTTACTCTACAATGCTCACAAAATAACAATTACAAGATCATTTCAGGGCACCAAATTTTTTTTCTATGTATCTTAGAAAAATCAATTTAAAAAATATAAAAATATTTGTATTTTACAAAAAGTAATTAATATAGCCGCTAAAAGGCATGGATGCAATGGAAAATGACTACTGAATTAAAAACTTTAAAGGGACCTTCCACCTTAAGACTAAAAAGTGATATATACTTCGTACTCTCCACTTGGCCCTGGCTGCGTTTCTCGCTGACATCACTGACCCCTTTCTCCTTTAGCCATGATGGCCACTGTATTGGCATGGAAAGTCTGAATCATCCCACTTTCCACCTTTTCTATGCCATGGAATGGACCAGTGCCAATTAGGTTATGAGAAATGTATAGATTTGGGTCCCGGGGTGGAGAGTTGCTTTAAAGTGATGTCCCATCTCAGTTATATTTTCTGGATGTGCAGAAAAGCTATTTACTAAGAAAGAAGCAAAAGTGATCATTTACTAAATTGACACTTGCAAATCCAAGAAATTAACAAAAGATCGGGTCCCCTTATTCTTTCTTGGGAGCTTCATATTTCTTAGTTGCTAAAAGTATAAGATCATATGAGATTAAAATGCAGACATAATTAAAACCTCAAGGTTTTATATAGCCCGAGGTCGGTGGCATTCCTCGAAGCACTGCCATTCCCTGTATTCAATCCTTATGAGATCTGCTGCTACAGCATCCTGCTTTTGGGAACAGTGCTGATATAATCTTGGTCCTGCTCCTGGTGTCAGTAATAATTTATGAAAACATTAAATGCAATTCGTGACAAAATTAACACAGAGCCAAAATCTTCACAATTTTGTTGCACCTAAGAGCCATAAGACTTGGAGTTTAATTAACTTGGAAAAAAAACTGCCATTTCCATAACCAAGTACACATTTATACATAGTTTTGTTAATTAAAGGGGGTATGATGTGTTCTCAAGGCCGGGACAAAGGGTAGGCAGAGATAAGCACCCAGCGAAGGTGCCACCTTTTACTACCCTGGGAGGGGAGCAATTTAAAACATACCATTTTATCCCCTTAGTGCACCAGCAATGGCTAGTATCCAACTTACTAAGGCCTGAACTAGTGCTAAGTCACTGATCTGTTGGCACTGCACATTTGGCATTGCAGCAGAGTGATCACAGCCCTGCTGAAAGTCTTAACAGTGGTAATGGTGGCTGGAAAACTGTTGAGCTCAGGGATTGTGGGCTGACTAATGAGCAATTCATACACTCCAATACCCAATCAACGGTGAGTGGAGCTTTGAGATGATGTGCATGTGTCTTGGTGTGGGCCAAGTGTTGCCCATAAGAAGAGCTAGACTCCTCTTAATTCCATGAGCTGTATAAGGGACATAAAGAGACAAAGTGAGTTGTGGGGAGAGGATGCCTTTCTTATCTGCTTATTATGTTATACACTCCCTCTTTGTGTCCTGATGGCACGGATTTGAATATACCAGCAGCGAGATAACGAATCCCAGTTTTAGAGAGACTTCTAAAACTGTGAAAACTTCTTCAACCTCTCTCAATCACTCCCCCTCTTGGAGAATCTGGAGGGATTGCTATCTTCATAAGGTCTTTTAATGTATGAACACAAGGAAAGAAAGACAATGAATGTGGACAACAAAGCACAGTACAAGAAGGGACATGATTCAGATTACATTTAGGGAATGAAGAAAGCTGAAGATTAGTTGGTATAGGTATCAGTGTATGTTATCGATTGTAGATGCAGACATACGTTGGCCTACATCAAACAATGCCTTGACCGATTGTTCAACCAACAAACATCTCAGCCGACTGTTCCATACACAGGAGTGCTAATTTGGCAGAGCACTCCTAAGTTTCTTTGAGAATCCACTAACGGACAGCTTTTCTCTGCTAGGATAATTTGATTATCTGTCCAAACCTAGACATGCAAGATAGACCTTTCTCTTAACCATCAGCTACTGTCCCCATATTTGTCAGACCACTGTCGAAACGTGCATGGGGGCCTTTCGATACAGCATTTCAGTAGACTGTACGACAAAAAAACTCTGAACACCAAATATGAACCAAGCTTTACACATAACGCCAGATAATATCTTAAATGATAGGATTGGATACACCAGCTAGGCAGATGCCTGCTAGAGCTGCCCATCACTAGAATGAATTTTGACAATAGTTTCTTACTTTTCACATACACCTCTATGACTACATGTCCTAATCAAAAGGCTGGTGCAGGTGTGAAGGAGGGTGATCAAGTGAGATAACTCACACAGACACTGCAGTTTTCAGCATGGGCTCCCAAACAGTTCACAGAAAAGCATGATAAAATTAACACCCCAAGATAGCACCAATTTATTTAGAGAACTTAGAATTTAAAAAACAAAAAAGTGACATACATGATAAAACCAAATTACTTATACTTATCTAGTTCAATCATCATCCCCACCAGCGCTCAAGGTCCTACCAGTATTTGCTAGTTGTCCTCCATTGATGATACTTTCACTACCCCCAAAAGACAAGACAGTGATTGGCTACATTGGACACATTTAAACAGTAAGATCATCATCAATGGAGAACAGGAAAATTTTTAATGTTTTTATCACTTCAAATTGTTAATTTCCTTGAGTGTGCATGACGTGAAAAAACATAATTGAGTACAGGGGAAATCCATGGATGTAAGTATACTGCCTTTAACGTTGGGGGAAATAAGTTGATGTGTGTGTGGAAGCTTTTGCTATCAATATACCGGTAACAGGGAGCTCTGGGTGTCACTACAGTGGGGCAAGATGAGCTAGATAGGGCTCATTGTCATCTTTCATAGCTGAATATGGCTCTCAAGTTAAAGGTTGGGTACCATTGGTCTTAAAAATGTAAATAATGTCTAGAGAACTAGGATTCAAGTCATTGTCTGGGTATCAATGGAGTATTTGTGGTGCCATTCTCTACCCTTTGGAGAGAAGCATCAACACTTCCCTGTGTGCTTATTCCTTTTCTAAGTTTATTACTGAAAAAAATAAAAATATTTATCTTTCCTTACACATCCTCATCTGCTATGGCTTTACTCCTGTTTCTCTATGTTTATTGAATAGACTGATGATGTTGAGAGATGACATAAGCAGGGTTGTGGAGTATTTGTCTGTTAACATTTGTTATTTTTGAATATACGTACCTGAGGTTTTTTCATATTCACATCATAGCTCCTGTTTATAAAGAAACTCCTCTGCATGTGATGGATCTATACAAACCCTACTGATTTGAATGGGGTCCATCTGGGTTTCGTTGAGATTTCAGTCCAATAACATTCATTTCATAGCCATGTTAAACTACATATTGATATGTTATTTGTATCATACAATATACACACATCCTTGTCTATGAAGACAATTCTAAATTATCTCCAGCAACCAAAAGAACTAGAGCTCTATGCTTTACACAGAAAAGGAGAAATGGAGCCTCACTTTTTTAATCAATACAAGATAATGGTTTCCTGACTTGCAAGCAGAATGTTGAATATTAAATACTAAGCACTTCCAAGCCTAAGATCGATATATAGAAATAACGTTCACCCTCTGTAGATATCACAGGGCTTACTTAAAGCTCTCTAGGCTGTCACATGGACAGTTGTCGTTACAGAAAACAGAACAGACGCACTGATTCTCCATACTGGGCTTGAAACTCTAAGAGCTAAATGATTAGTTAATCAGTGATCTGAAAAAATAGTGCAAGGTGGTATAACCTAAACTTGGTAGAGATCGTCATGTCTAGACATGAATGTATTATTAAATGTCAATTCAATAGTCACATACTAGGCTCACTGCAGCACTTAAAAATCAGCAGTGCAGAATAAGAGTTACATAGGACCTTTCACAACATTTTTCATATTTAACTGAACAAACAATGTAATAAAAACTGGAGAGATGAATAAAATGTTTTATTCTTTCTTTGTTTTTATGTTTTCTATGCCATTACAAGGATATTAGCAATGAAAGTATAGGTTTTTGGCACCAAACAGTTAATTTTTTTAAAACTGTCCAGAGAGATTTCACTATGGGCGTGTAATTCTTCCTCTTTCGAATGCTGACCAATCATAGGCAGACAGCAACAAACTGGGAAAAGGAAAATACTCCACCACAATATACAATATGAATTTCCAAGTCTGCTCTCCTCATTGAAAAGTGCTGTAGCACAGCAGACCTGAGTGTGATTAACTGACAACTCTCAGCCTCCATCACTGGCAGTCTTACTACAAACAGATATAGTAATTCTTCGCTCATAGTGCCACAATAACCTTTTTCCTATGGTCAAAGAATTTGATTACCATACAGTTTTTTTGAATACACAACAAAAAAAACCAGAAAGGGGCAATGCGGAAAAGGGTAACAATGTTTGACTGTCAGGCTCCATACCTCCCCATCCAGTACAGGTTTGAACGTTCATGTTATAGACAGTAATCTTGGCTATCTCATACATAAATTTGACTTGGAACTATTTAGCATATGATTAGTTATGCAGATTCTTGTCAGGTCACTGAATAATTTCTGCTTTGCCCCTAAAAATCTAAATTTTAGTCTTTATTATTTTGTTAGTACTTTGTAAATCCACCTTTGTCTTTCAACACTGCCTGAATTCTCCTGGGCATGCTGCCCCTCAGATTTAAGCAAGTCTCGACCGAAATCTAACCCCAGGTCTCTTCTAAATGGTCCCAATGTTGGTGGATACTGTTCGACACACTTGCTATGTATACAGCTATGTCTTCTACTCTACCCACAAGTGTTTGATTGTGTTGAGGTCTGGGGACTGTGGGAGCCAATCCAGTACCTTTACTTCACTGTCATTTAACCATTTCTTTGTCAATCTCAACATATGCTTTGGGTCTTTATCCTGCTATGTCATCCTTTTCATACACATAGTACTTGAATGTACAAAGTAGGATACTCACAAATAGCTCATTTTTTGTGAGTAAAATGAGGGGTGTGTATCAAAATCCGAATGTAGCTTACTGGGAGGTGGAGAATGGGAGCTGTGTTGGCTGCGGTGGGCACTGTGTGGAGCAGGGCCATGCGGCAGATGAGATGCTCTGTTGGCGGTGCGGGGCTGTGCTGGCTGCGGCGGGAGAGATGCTCTGTCGGCGGTGCTGGGCTCTGCTGGCTGCGGCGGGTGAGATGCTCTGTCAGTGGGACTGTGCTGGCTGAGGTGGGCGCTGTGTGGAGCAAGGCAGTGCGGTGGTCAGATGCTCTGTCGGAGGTGTGATCTTCAAATAATGCCGCCAAGAGTCAGCGTGTGCGCAGATAGAGCTCTCAGATTGTCATTGAGCCGAGAGCTCAATCTGCGCCGGCGCCGATTCCGGCATGATTTGAAGACTGCACCGCCGATAGAGCATCTCATCCCCGCACTGCCCTGCTCTACACAGCCAGCACGGTCAGCCACACAGAGGCCAGCTGAGCCGGCCACAGCAGCCAGCTGAGCCGGTCACAGCAGCCAGCTGAGCCGGCCACAGCAGCCAGCTGAGCCGGCCACAGCAGCCAGCTGAGCTGGCCACAGCAGCCAGCAGAACCGGCCACAGCCACACAGCAGCTGGCAGAGCTGGCCACACAGCAGCCAGCAGGGCCGGCCACACAGCAGCCAGCAGGGCTGGCCAAACAGCAGCCAGCAGGGCCGGCCAAACAGCAGCCAGCAGGGCCGGCCAAACAGCAGCCAGCAGGGCCGGCCACACAGCAGCCAGCAGACACAGCCAAACAGCAGCCAGCAGACACGGCCACACAGCAGCCAGCAGACACGGCCACACAGCAGCCAACACGGTGGACCAATCAGCAGCCAGCAGGGCCGGCCACAAAGCAACCGGCATGGCCGGCCACAAAGCAACCGGTCACACAGCAGCCAGCATTGCCCTACTCCCTGCCTACTGTGACCCCCGCTCCACCACTGCGGTCACCCCCCCTACGTACAGACACCACCGGAGTATAAGATGGACCCCATTTTTTAACCTTTTTCATCTCTATATTTGGGGTACGTCTTATAATCTGGTGCGTCTTATAAAACGAAAAATACAGTATCCAACACCATTAGCCATGAAACAACCCCATATCAGCAGGCTTCCTCCACCTATCAGTTCCTTAAATTTCTCGAACTGCTAGCCCCTTTTTCCCTTGTTTCTTCTAGATCCATTTGCACCCATCAGAGTCTAGTCTATTGACTTTGTCTCATCACTCCAAATCACCCAATTTCAATCTCTTACTGTCCACTTTTTGTATTTTTATGTTAACTCAAGCCAACACTTTTATGACTATATTGAAATAAAGGCTTCTTCAGCTTTTTTCAGGCCAACATTCCAGAATTGTGTAACGTGCACCGTACAATGCTTGCATGTACATCTGTGACCCCTCTATAATGAAGAATACAAAGCACCTCCACTGCTGTGACTTGCTCCAGAAATGATAGACCTTGAGATGAGCCAACTTGTAGACTTCAATGCCTGGACGTCCACCTCTTGGCTTTTGAATAGATGGACGAATTTCATCTCGTATGCTTCTAACTGTCCTGGCACTCACATAATGCAGTTTGGAAATTTCCTTAGTTAAGAGACCGCTATAGAGCTGGATGATACAGTTTCTCTTTTTTGGGAAATCTTTATGGCTGCTCCTCGATTCAAAACCAGTGACCTCTCACTTTAGAATCAACCTAATGACACACTGAACTATTAGGGAATGTGAGAACAGGTTGTAATTTATAGAATAAAGGAAGAAAAAGATTTTTCCACTATGAGGAGCAAAACAGTAACAAGAAAAGTATGTGCACAATTAATCATATGCTAAATAGTTGTATTCATGTATGAGATAGCCAAGATGATTGTCTATAAAATGAGGGTAGTCTCACATTCGAATCTGTAATGGATGGTGAGATTTGGAGCCTTAAAGTCAAAACATTGTTACCCTTTAGCTCACCAGTGTACGTACTAGCCCAACTCATTGATAAGACTCAAGGTTCCTTCTACCGTCAACTCTCAAATCTGAATATTCAGAATGTACCATGAGTCTCTGCTTATAGCTTAAATGCCAACATATGATAGAGCCTATAAATGCCCCCCCAAAAAAACTAAATTTATTACAATTAAGTGGTAAACTAAAAAACTTGCTCTATTTACCTGGACCTGCCTTATCTATGTATCTGCCAAGGTAAAGCTTGATTAAAAAATAAAAACCCAAACAACTTTTTATTTTCAAAATCTTTCTTTTTCTAATATGACATTCTAAACAATGTCGAAAATCACGTTCAAAAGAGAAACATACTCAACAAGCATGTAGCATTTCCTGCAGGGCCAGAGTGTGCTTCTTCACAATATATTACATTATGAACTGTGGTGCAGTCCAATTTCAAAGCTTTCTCGTATAATGGACAAATATTGCTTATCCCTGGTCTCTAAGTGCCGCACTGAAAAATGTCTCTCTCATTTCAGGGGCATATCACAAGAGCAGCAAAGAAACAAAATAGCAGTCAACAATGATTTAACAAAGGCTTAAGAAATATGTTTTCATACAGCACAATGTGCCCAGGGACTATTTAGAGAGAGTAGTAGTGTAGCTGGTGAGGAACCAGATGCGGGCTATGGAGAATCTCTAGGGCCTTCATTTTACTTCAGAATTTCATACTCCATTTATAACAATAGGTACCAAAGCATAAGCAGAATTCATGCCGCTAACTCATATCAATTTACTCATAAAAAAGGGTTCAAATTGTTAAACTAAAGTTGAAAATACAGATGTGTCAATCCGTACTTTTTCAATAATTTCCGTAAGAACTCCATTTTCTTAAGGTACAGATTATATAAATTCAGACACATGTGGTATATGTGGTATATGCAATGCTCAACAAGCTAAGCCAATTATTGTCAGTCAACACTAAAAGGTAATCAGATTAACTCTGCTACATATATATATATATATTATACATACATACATATACATACATACATACACACACACATCTATATATATAATTGCCTTATTCTGTCTGTCTGTCTGTCTGTCATGCTCCAAAATTGTGTCCTTACGGTGACACAAAGCTGATTGGCCGCTGGGCTCGCCATGGCCCTGCCCCCCCACACGGATTGGCCTCTCGCCCCGGCTCTCTGCAGGTCCCGCCCCCCCTCACGCAATGCACGCTCGCTCTGGCCCAACTGACACGGAGCTCCGACTCCCAGGTGAGTACACACACACATCAGATCACACTCACTCTCACACACACCTCACACATCACATCCACACACTCACAACATCCTGGGATATCGCTTGCTTCTACACCGGCTCCGTCACGATCCCAGCAGCGCCAGACATAACCTTGCGATGCTGGGATCTTGACGGAGGCCGTGAACGCTGGTAACCATTATACACATCGGGTAACTAAGGTCCCTAGGTTACCCGATGTGTATCATAGTTACCAGTGTACACCGGCTCACACTCACTCTCACACACACCTCACACATACATCACATCGCATCCACACACTCACAGCATCCGGCGATATCGCTTGCTTCTCGGCCTCGATACTGTGCTATTGTGACCGTCCAGGACCTGCCGGAGGATCACATGGCCAGAAGCATGTGGTATCTCCGGATGTTGTGAGTATGAGCATGGATGTGCGATATCGTCAGTGTGTGTATGCGTGAGTGTATGCGATCGGGTGTGCGTGAGTGTATGCGATCGGGTGTGCGTGAGTGTATGCGATCGGGTGTGCGTGAGTGTATGCGATCGGGTGTGCGTGAGTGTATGCGATCGGATGTGTGGGTGTGTGTGAGTGTATGCGATCGGATCTGTGAGTGTCGGCAGAGGAGCACGGCGTGCTGGAGGAGGCTGGGAGGAGAGAGGCTGATCCTGGGGAAGGCTGGGATGGAGAGGCTGATGCTGGGGACAGAGAGGCTGATGCTGGGATGAGAGAGGCTGATGCTGGGATGAGAGAGGCTGATGCTGGGATGAGAGAGGCTGATGCTGGGATGAGAGAGGCTGATGCTGGGATGAGAGAGGCTGATGCTGGGATGAGAGAGGCTGATGCTGGGATGAGAGAGGCTGATGCTGGGATGAGAGAGGCTGATGCTGGGATGAGAGAGGCTGATGCTGGGATGAGAGAGGCTGATGCTGGGGACAGAGAGGCTGATGCTGGGATGAGAGAGGCTGATGCTGGGTACAGAGAGGCTGATGCTGGGATGAGAGAGGCTGATGCTGGGGACAGAGAGGCTGATGCTGGGATGAGAGAGGCTGATGCTGGGGACAGAGAGGCTGATGCTGGGGACAGAGAGGCTGATGCTGGGGACAGAGAGGCTGATGCTGGGGACAGAGAGGCTGATGCTGGGGACAGAGAGGCTGATGCTGGGGACAGAGAGGCTGATGCTGGGGACAGAGAGGCTGATGCTGTGAGGAGAGAGGCTGATGCTGCGGGCAGAGAGGCTGATGCTGCGGGTAGAGAGGCTGATGCTGGCGCAGCATGGCGGATGGAGCACGTTTGGGAGTGCGCAGCATGGCGGATGGAGCACGTTTGGGAGTGCGCAGCATGGCGGATGGAGCACGTTTGGGAGTGCTCAGCATGGCGGATGGAGCACGTTTGGGAGTGCGCAGCATGGCGGATGGAGCACGTTTGGGAGTGCGCAGCATGGCGGATGGAGCCCGTTTGGGAGTGCGCAGCATGGGGGATGCAGCACGATGGGGAGTGCGGAGTATGGCGGATGGAGCACGTTTGGGAGTGCGCAGCATGGCGGATGGACCACGTTTGGGAGTGCGCAGCATGGCGGATGGAGCACGTTTGGGAGTGCGCAGGATGGGAGATGGAGCACGATGGGGGGTGCGCAGCATAGGGGATGGAGCACGATGGGGAGTGTGCTGCATGGGGGATGTAGCACGATGGGGAGTGGGCTGCAAGGGGAATGGAGCACGATGGGAAGTGCACACCTCCCCCCAACACACACACACGCGCCCGCACTGCACAACACACCACACACACACACTGGGAACCACAAACAACTGCCCTACACAGACACCCACACACACAGACAACGCTGCACACACAAATATACGCACTGTGAGGTAGCACGGTCGGCTGCGCAGCAGAAGACACGGGATCCAGGCATGAAGGTTCACAGCACACGGTTTTAATGTCCAAACAAAAGTCCATAACACAATACATGTGCCTCTCCAGCAGAAAACTCAGGGAGTTCTGTTCACTCCCTCACACCCGGCACACCTGCCCTTGTTCCTGATTCTATTTAACCCTTCCTTCAGCCTGTAGGGAAACAGCATTAACCCTAGAGTGGATTTACTTTCTATCATGGAGTGAGCACAACCGGGGCGAGACATACCGGCCGTCATAGATAACCCCGGTCACAGTCTCACAGCACATACCGCACAACACCCACATTGCACAAAACATACCTCCCCCCAAAACACACCACACACACACAAACCGCGCAACACACACACAACGCTACAGACACACAGCGCTCCACAAACAACGCAACACACATACAACACTCTCACCCCCCGTCACACCCAGACAACACCCATAACATGTACAGCCCCTACACAAACACTTGGTAACTACACACAACAACATCTATATCTATGTCTATATATATCTATATCTATATATATCTATATATATATATCTATATATATATATCTATATATATATATCTATATATATATATAGATATATATATATATCTCTATCTATCTATCTATCTATCTATATATATATATATATATATATATAAATAAAACAAAAATCATACATGAACTACACAATACGTAAATTCTAGAATACCCGATGCGTAGAATCGGGCCACCTTCTAGTATATACATATTCTTCTACCCACACACACAAACACATTATATCCCAAAACTGATAACACACCTCACATTCTCATAAATATTTCAGAATATCTTGTCATGCGAGAACACTGAAGATATGCCACTTTGTTACAATATAAAGTAGTCAGTGCCCAGCTTGAATAACTGTGTAAATTTGGTGCCCTCTAAATAACTTAATACACAGCCATTAAAGTCAAAACCGCTGGCACCAAAAGTGAATACATCCCTAAGGGAAAATGATCAAATTGTGCCCAATTAGCCATTTTCATTCCCCAGTGTCATGTGGCTGATTAGTGTTACAAGGTCTTAAGTGTGAATGGAAAGCAGGTGTGTTAAATTGAAGTTATCACTCCTAGACTATCTCATATTGGTCACTGGAAATTCTACATGGCATCTAATGACAAAGAATTCACTGAGGATCTGAAAAAAAAAATTTTTGCTTTCTATAAAGATGGGCTAGATTATAAGAAGATTGCCAACACCCTGATACTGAGCAGCACGGTGGCCATGACCATAGCAGTTTAACTAGAGAGGTCGACCAAATAGGTTCAGTACACATGCTCAGATTCATAGCCAAAGGATGTCTTTTCACAATAGACTTTTGATGCCATCATTGCTCCAGGGCTTAAAGGGGTGGGTGGTCAGCCTGTAAGTGGTCAGACTATACGACGCACACTGCAAATAATAAGTCTGCATGGCTGTCGTCCCAGAAGGAAGCCTCTTCTAAAGATGATGCACAAGACAGACAGCAAACATTTTGCTGAAGGTAAGCAGAGCAACGACATAGATTATTGGAACATGTGATCTGATAAGACCAAAGTGAACATATTTGGTTTAGATGGTGTTAAGCGTGAGTGGCAGCAACCAGGTTAGGAGTGCAAAGACAAGTGTGTCTTGCCTACAGTCAAGCACGGTGGTGGGAGTGTCATGGTTTGGGGCTGTATGACTGCTGCCAGCTATGGGAACTTACAGTTCATTGAGGAAACCATGAATGCCAAGATGTACTGTAACATACTGAAACAGAGCATAATCTTCTCCTTTTGGAAACTGGGCTGCAGGTCAGTATTCCAACATTATGAACCCAAACACACCTTCAAGGCGACCACTGACCTGCTAATGAAACTGAGGGTACAGGTACTTGACTGGCCAAGCATGTCTCCAGACCTAAACCCTATTGAGCATCTGTGGGGCATCCTCAAACAGAAGATGGAGGAGCACAAAATCTTTAATATCCACAAACTCTGTTATGTTGTCATGGAGGAGTGGAAGAGGATTTCAGGGATTCCTGTGAAGCTCTGATGAACTCCATATATAAGAGTTAAGCAATGCTTGAATATAATGGTGGCCACACAAAATATTGAACATTAGGCACAATTTGGTCACTTTCACTTAGGGATGTACTCATTGTTGTTGCCAGTGGTTGAGACATTAATGGTTGTGTGTTGAGTAGAGATGAGTGAACCAATTAAAGTTTGGTTCAGCGGGTTCAGTCTGATTTCAGATAAAGTTCGGGTTGGGACCTGGACTTGACCCCAATGAAAGTCACTAATTGGGCAGCTCAGGTCTCCACCCACATGCAGCCAGCCATAAACAGATCACTTTCAAGGGCGGGTGATTCCTTTTTTTTTTCTGCACACTACTTCCAATCATGCTGTTGTTACCCCTAGTGCGAGCCAGTCAAACACTGCATGTGGCATGCACTAGGATGAGCACCGAGCATTATCGAGCACAGCATTGCTTGCGCTAGTGGTTTGTATACGTGAAGCAACCAAACTATTTTTTGTAAAATCTGTGTTTTGTACTACCACCAAACCTCAGGTTAAATTACCTCTAGTGTTGAGTTATTTACAGGGCACATCAAATTTACACTGACACTGTACACTGACTACTTTACATTGTATAAAAGTGTTATCTTCAGTAGTGTCCCATGAAAAGATATAATAAAACACTTGTGATATACTGTATATAAATTTATATGTGTAAATAGTCGGGTATCTCTGTTAGCACTGCTATATATGTCTAAAGTTGGGCCACGTAGCTAATTTTATACGAAATTGTATTGACTTTGCTAGATCTTGCAAAATAAATACATATATTTTTTATGAACCATAACATAACGGTCCTAATGAAAGTGTTTGTGTGCTTCCATGATGCCAATTATTATTATACCTAAATGACGACTACCAAAAAGAATAAAACTATTATACAGTTTTTCCCACTAGTTATGTAGTTAAAGAAGAGGTCTTCCCATGAACAAGCTTAATTTTAAAGTTAGTTTTAAGCAATAGACTTTAGTAAAGATAAGTAAACCTTTGTAGGTTCGGTTCGCTGGCAGCAAATGAAGCGAACCTCCACGTGTCCGGACCTTGCCCGAGGAGGTTTGGAAACATTAATTGGCAGTTAGAGTCCGAGGCAGGTTGAGCGGGCATTTTCAAATCTTTGTTAAGGGTTGCACACTACATCTGATCACGTTGTTGTTACCCCCCATGCGAGCCGTTCAAACACTGCAAGTGGCTCGCAGAGGGCTGAGCATTAAGCCTACCTGAGCACAGCATTGCTTGTGCGAGTAAAGTTCACACGTAAACAATTCGAACTCTGAACCCTGTTTTTTTTAAGTTAGTGTTCAGTTCAAAAATTGAACCTCAGGTTCACGGATCTCCAGACTTTAGAATAATAAGTTCCACAACAAAAATGTTACTGTGCTGAGATAATCTTATAAATGTAGCCCTGCTATTGCTATGTACTTTGTAATGGCCGTGTCTGACCGTACAGGGACATGGTCTGATCACACCACATCTACTGGGCCACAGAGGACACAAAAGAGTATAAAAACATTGCAACACGGAATCATAGCCGATTCTTTTTGTGAGGTAAAACACTTAACGGTTTAGTTTTAAAAGATGTTTTCCCTTAAAGAAAGAATTACTTGTGATCCCCATTCTATAATGTCTGTATCGGTCACCAGGTTTTGTTGCTTTTTCACTTTATCAAATAGTACAATAATGTAGAGACAGAAACCCTGATTACAGAAATGTGCGGTTTACTGTGGTTATGATAAAATCACTGCTTTATCAGCAGAGGACTAATATCTGCTGCCTTCTAGTCCTCCATATTCATTAGCTCTATATTATCTCGCCCCCACTAATGATTGGCAACTTTCTGCCTTTGTACTGTCTATACTGAAAGCTGCCAATCAGTGGTGTGGGCAGGGTTATACAGAGCTAAAAATTAAAAGAACTAGTAAACCTAGTACAGATAAAACATTAATTTTTATTAAAACTGCAGCATGCAGGCCCTGTAAGTGATACATCACTGGAATAAGTCGCTGGCCCTAAATCATGTTGTTCTCAACTGAGAATACATAGATTACATAGCAAAAATCTGGTAACCGGTTCCCTTAGAAGTGTTGGAAAAGAATTATCTATGAACAGTATATTTAGAACTGGATGCTCTCTAAATGGTAATTTTGACTTACACTGATAAAGTTAGTTTGGACAACCTGTAGAAAAGGAGTCCTAGAATGTTACAGTACATATTATACTAACAGAACAAGTCAATCCATCTTAGCTGGATTTCCACACACTATTTCAAACAGCCTTTAGAAAATGCAGCCATGTATATGTGAAACAAGATTTGTTTTTGTTCCTGGAGGAGAATTTCTGCAGAACATTAATGCACGAACAATAAATACAATTGCGCTGCTTGAAATAACCTACAATAATAAGCAGGTATAGCTGTGCCATGAGTGAGGCAATATAATGCCTTAGGATCAGCTTATGTTTACTGGATGCCTTTTACAGGCTGTACATCAAATCAAAAACTTGGAGGCTAAATGTAAAACAGCCTGGAATGCACAACTACTGTAGTATGGCAATACAAAAAGTAAGACTCGGCTCTAATATTACTTGCCTGTCTACAGTATTTCTTAAAAACCTCTCAGAATATGATAAATGCCTAAACGTGTCTAATGCCATAATAGTAGGTGAATGGTTTACTGAAATAGTCAAAGACCATTCTATGAAGTTACCTTCATATTTAGGTTTTGAAAAGGATGAGAGTAAAAACTCCCAACATAAAAAATGATGACATGTTTCCATTCATATGCTTCCACCTTGACTTTTCATGAATGTAAAAGATTATTTCTAACTTGTGTCTTGTGTGACCCACAGCTTTGGAGTCTTTTCACTTCCATGTTGCTTGGTGAAAGGGCAACACTCCTCGAGTGACAGATCTGCTACTGTGACAAATTAACAGTCTATAAGTGCTTGTTCTGAAAATCTATATTGTAATCATTATCTGCATTTGGAGCCTTTGAAAAAGTGCATGGCAAAAGTGAGCAATAAATAGAAGAACTGAAAACTGCTGATGGCGACGGCCAGGAGCTGGTGATTTTGCAGGACTAAAGGCTGCTTTACACGCAGCGACATCGCTAGCGATGTCGCTCGTGAAAGCGCCCGTCCCCGTCGTTTGTGCGTCACAGACAAATCGCTGCCCGTGGTGCACAATATCGCTAGGACGCGTCACACATACTTACCATCTTAGCGACGTCGCAGTGGGCGGCAAACCTCCTCTTTTTTAAGGGGGAGGTCCGTGCGGCCGTCACAGCGACGTCACGCAGCAGCCCGCCAATAGAAGCGGAGGGGCGGAGACAAGCCGCATTAATGACACACCCACCTCGTTGCCGGAGGACGCAGGAACGCTGCTGTTCATCGTTCCCATGGTGTCACACATAGCGGTGTGCGCTGCCTCAGGAACGACGAACAACCTGCATCCAGCACCAGCAACGATTTTTTGAAAATGAACGACGTGTCAACGATCAATGATTAGGTGAGTATTTTTGATCATTAACACTCGCTCATAGGTGTCACATGCAACGACGTCACTAACGAGGCTGGATGTGCGTCACAAATTCCATGACCCCGACGACATATCGTTAGAGATATTGTTGCGTGTAAAGCCCCCTTAATAAAAGCAGATTGGTCAAATCAAGAGCTGAGAAGAAGGTTGAGGTGAGCAGTTGTTCTATACAGAAATCAAGTGGCTGGAGAGAGGTCACATAGATATTCCCAAATTAAATTATTTATGACATATAGGGTATAAAAAACTAATTAACCCTAGAACGCGCAAGCAATTCAATCTACCATAGAAAACAAATGACCTAGCAGGCCTGCAAGGCCCCAGGTATGCGTTCTAGGGTTAAAAAGCTTTTGTTTGGTTACAGTTGACATAGATATGGCATGCATTAAATATTCAAGCCCCAATTCATCAGAGAAATTATGCCAGAATTCCGTTGTAAATGGTTTTGAAAAGTTTCAAATGTTTTCTTTACACCGAGTTTGGCAAAGATTTTGTACTTTTGCCGTTTTTACGCCAATTTCTCCTAGTTCCGATCATTGTGGGTGGGACAGGGAATGGTGGGAGCTTGAGGCCACAGGCCACCTAATTTGGGATGAGCTGTAATGCACCTTATGCCATAAATCCTACTCCAGTCCCTGGAGATTTGTGACGAGTTACACAGAGGCACACACCATTTGACAGACACTCCTAATTCAGGCATGTGCCTCTTAATGAATCAGAAGCAACTGACTCCGACATGCCCACTCATCAAGAATGCTATTGTTCATGTTGGTTTTGATGAATTGAGGCCAAAATATCTGATATCTCAAGAATTCCTAGAACAAAGATGTGTTTTAACTAGTTTGGTGCAGGATAAAAATCTTTGCAACTCAAAACTACTTCAACACAAGTCCTCTTCTGCGATACAACCAGTATGTGTAGAGCACTGACATTTTTAAAATAGGAAAATTCCATATTTTTAAACATAATTATTCAGCAAAATCCTGAATATAAAATCATAACAATAGGATTAAATATCGGATTTGGATCTCAGCACGTGCTTAAACCGGCATTATCTTGTCAGTGATGTAATTGGCACAGGTGTGCACTCGGTAGCTCCAGTTTCTATCCATGTATGTGGTGGGAAGGAAGAGACTAGATGCAGCTCTCTCTGTTAAGTTGAAGGGTTCCATGTGGCTATCTCTGTGCTTTTCACGGCTATATTCCAATCTTCCTTTCTAATTAAAAGCAGCTGCGTATTAAAGTCTGAAGAAAGCAGCAGCAGGTGCGGAGGTGCTGATGACAAGATTTCGGAAAACTCTCCATATACAACATGTATGTTTTCAGATTTTGATACAAACACGTACGACAGGAACAATTACTGAAACCTTCTGTGAATGAACAATGAAGTAGGTTAGGAAATGTTGCTTTGCTTTGTTGACTTTTGATTGCTGAGGACATAGGCAGAAGATAGCAAAATTATTCCCTTCTAATGTATAAGCTGAGCCATGAAAAACACTATATATTTACAACTTGAAATGGATCTAGTGGTCAGATACTGCAAGCTTTCTAAAGGAGGCTAGGAATGCAATAAAAGTGGTTAAATGGTTGTCCAGGCATATAATATTGATAGGGTATCCTTGGGATAGGTCATATATATCTGATCAGTGGTGGTTGTACACTCAGAACCCACAATCATTAGCTGGTGTTGCCCCGATCAAGGTCGGGTGTGAACACTTAATAAAGATAAACAACATAACTTTACTCAAAGTATAGCACCCACTGCCGGCTACTGCAGAATATATCCCACACCGATTATTTGTTATCGGCCCTGATGGTGGTCGATGGTGGCCCCGGGGATAGTCGGATGTGAACACTTAATAAACGTGAACAGCATAACTCTACTCAAAATATAGCAACCACTGCCAGCTAGAGCAGAACATATCCCACACTGGTTAGCTTTTATCGGCCTCGGTGGTGGTCTGATGTGAACACTTAAGAAAGGTGAACAGCATAACTCTTCTCAAGGTATAACCAAACATCAAATATAGAGAGAAAAGACCAGGCACCACAGATGAGCAACAATCAGCTTCGCACTAGTCTATGGAACCAGACCGCTATTGCGGACATGGGACACCAGCCTCGGAGCTGCACGCTCAAAAACAGACAGCAGTGCAAAAATTCAGATCCAACAAAGGAAATAACAAAAAAGCAGCAACTTACCGGGGGATGGCATCAAGTCTTCTTCATTGTGCAAATACAGGTGACACGTAGTGCAGGGAGGGGGAGCGAAAGCTTCAGACAACGGTCACCGTTTCGCACTAGTGTGGCGCTTCTACGGGTTCTATAGAGGTTAACGTCAGTTCCTTTTGATGAAAAGGCAAGTAAGACCCGCCCATCATGACCAGGGAACTGATGTTAATACCACTATAGGACTCGTAGAAGCGCCACACTAGCGCAAAACAGAACCGTTGTCCGAGGCTCCGGCTCCCCCTCCCTGCACTACATATCACCCGTGCTTGCACAATAAAGACGACTATCTCATCCTCCGATGAGTTGCTGCTTTTTTCCGGTGTTGGATCTACTCAAGGTAAAGCATCCACTGCTGGCTAGTGCAGAATATCTCTTATTCAAAATAACTTCTTCCCAACATGGAGATTTTCTGTTTTTGCTTTCTCAATAGCAATAACTTTTTTCTTTTTTTCACTGATATAGCCATATGAGGGCTTGCTTTTTGCAGAACAAGTTGTATATTTTATGACACCGTCCATTTTACCAGGGGATGCATGTGATGTAAGGGAAAACTGCGGAAAAGCTCAAGTACAGGAAAATTTTAAAGTAAAAAATTTGCAGATTTTCTTGGAGTTTTATTTTTCCGGCATTAATAATACGGTAAAAATAACCTGGCAACATGATTCTACAGGTCAATACAGTTAAAAAATACAAAACATACAGATTTTGTTTGTGTGTGTGCAAAAACATCCTATGGAAAATCCTAAAATATGTTTAGCTTTGTGTCACCATATTCTGAGACCAATACAATTTTCATTTTTTAGTCGATGGGGCTGTGTGATGGCTTGTTTCTTGCAGAGCATGCAGACAATCATATCGATACAGTTTGGGGGTATATACTTTTTTTGTGCGCATCTTATTGCATTTTTTTTTCTGCAATACAGGAGTATCGTTTTTTTTTTTCTCTTTTAGTATTTACTGATCAGGTTAATCAATTTCACATTTTGTTAACTGTAATTTTGTTTTTTTCGAACACCATGGCCACATATCTGAATTTTTATTATTTGTTTATTTATAATGGGGGAAAAGAGGAGGTATCTTGATTTTTTTTCATATTTTGAAAACTTTTTTTAAATTTTAACTTTATGTTGTAGTCTCCTCGGGGGAATTGAACCTGCAATCTTCAACTTGCTTAACTGTTCACAATAACAGTATTTTTGACAAGGGGTGCCCAAACTTTTACATGCCACTATAAATAGGGCAGTTAGAGAACTGTAAGGAATTTTTAATATAAGTATATTAGACAACAGCTTTTAATTTAAAAAAAAAAAAAAGCTAAGATTACGCCACTAAATAAAGTTTTAGAATGAAAGCTAGTTTGCCTTCAGACCACCCCTTTAAGCAGTCATTCTAATTCACGTTCGATTTCTAAATACAGACACAATAAAATTATCAAAGATGTGCAAATATCCTATCCTGCCACCTGCAGGAAAGGTCATATATTTAATGTTACTATTTCTTAAAGCCCACGTTAAAGATAGACATAAAAGACATGTAAATCCTCTGCAGCGCACGTGAACTTAACATAAAAACTGCAGACAAAAATGTCAAGTGTAATAGTACATTTAATTTTTAGTTCATAAATGAATAGTACACATGAAAATAAAAAACTTTGTAATATACTTTATCAGACAAATCTGCTTATTTCTCTGCGTTTTCTACCAGAATTGATCAGTCATAATCAAACTTCTCAATCCTGAGGTTGAGGGTACGGTTGCGTATGACTTGTGCGAGTCTCACATTGGTTTCACCCGACACTGCCTGATGCTCTCCGGAAAGGAGCACCTAAGCCAGGGGCTGGCTGGCAAATTTTGGCCTGGGGGGCAAGCACACAGCAGTGGCCCATGAGCGACCCATGCTTATTGTATTTACTTCCGGATGCTTAACATAAGGAGTAGAGGTAACAAGGCTTTAAAAAGATAAAGTCGAAGTAATGATGATGATGTTGTGGTGAAATGTCGACTAAATTCTTCTCATCCACGTCTATCACTACCAGTGTCCTACTGAGAGAGGTGTCCAGGACTCTAAGCAGCACGTGACCATAACTGTGCAAAATGCACACATCCGATCACTGCACTGGAAATACAGGGGAATCCTGACAGTGTGTACTGCGCTCTATTACCATTCATCAGTCTGTTGTCACATAGGGACTACCAAATCTGTCTAGAGCTCGGAAAACTGTGTTGGAAAAAAAAAATGTGGCCTGGAAATTACATTTTGTCCACAGAGTTGATTCATATATACTCGCTTTCATTATAAAACAGACAAAACAGTCCACCTAAAGAAGCCTCATATGATTTTTTTTCTTTTTCTGTGTGTAAATTTTAGTGCAGTGTACTGTCAGTGTGTTTAATATACTCACCTGCCACAACCTTTTCCTGTGTGCTGCACCACTCTGTTCCTCTACTCAGTGACATCACCACTCTGCAGACTCTCTGGGTCACGCTGCATGACCTAGAAGAGCCTTTTACAATGCAAGTCTATGGAACATCCAAACAAGGTTCCATAGACTTACATTGTAAAAGAGACTTCCAGGTCTTAAACACCCAGTATACAGGACAGGAGAAGTGGTACTGTGCAATGTACAGTATATATACAGAATAATACAGATACTGAGGATTACACCCAGTAAAGAGGACAGGAGAAGTGGTAATGTGCAGTGTATATATACAGAATAATACAGATACTGAGGATTACACCCAGTATACAGGACAGGAGAAGTGATACTGTGCAGTGTATATATACACAGAATAATACAGATACTGAGGATTACACCCAGTATACAGGACAGGAGAAGTGGTACTGTGCAGTGTATATATACACAGAATAATACAGATACTGAGCATTACACCCAGTATATAGGACAGGAGAAGTGATACTGTGCAGTGTATATATACAGAATAATACAGATACTGAGAATTACACCCAGTATACAGGACAGGAGAAGTGGTACTGTGCAGTGTATATATACAGAATAATACAGATACTGAGGATTACACCCAGTATACAGGACAGGAGAAGTGGTACTGTGCAGTGAATATACAGATACTGAGGATTACACCCAGTTACATAGGACAGGAGAAGTGATACTCTGTGATGGGTATATACAGAATAAGGCCGGGGTCACACTAGTGGAAAGCATTGGCCACAATATGCTAATGACAATAGGCTCAGGCTCTGCTGCGAACGTGAGCAGAGTATCATTCACTGTGATCTGAGTCTCTGACATGCTGAAAACGGATCACAGGAGCAGAGAAGATGGAGAAATTAATTTCTCCATCTCTGCATACATTACACTGCACTTGGATGTCATCCGAGAGCATTCCGATGTTTCACATGCACCCATAAGATTTGTATGGGAGTGTGTGATTTGATTTGTGGAGGCGCTCACAGATCTACCCTGGCTCATTGACTAACATTGTGCCGTGAGCAATGTGAGCAAGGCCTAATAAAGACACTGAGAACATTTAACTGTCATGGAACCGAAACATTGCAACTCACATGGGCAAATGGTTTTTACTTATATACACACACACACAGCCAGGCCTCCTGTATACACACAGCAGGCCTCCTATATACACACACACACACACACACACACACACACACACACACAGCCAGGCCTCCCATACACACACAGCCAGGCCTGCTATATACACACACAGCCAGGCCTGCTATATACACACACAGCCAGGCCTCCCATACACACACAGCCAGGTCTCATATTATTTTTATATATATATATATATATATATATATATATATATATATATATATATACATACACACACACACACACACACACATACATACATACATACACACACACACACACACATACACAGCCAGGCCTCCTGTATACACACACAGCAGGCCTCCTATATATAGACACACACACACAGCCAGGCCTCCTATACACACACACTGCTAGACCTCCTATACGCGCACACACACACAGCCAGGCCTCCTACACACACACACACACACACAGCCAGGCCGCCTATACTCACACACTGCCAGGCCTCCTATACACACAAACACACACAGCCAGCCCTCCTATATATACACACACACACACACAGCCGGGCCTCCTATATACACATACACAGCCAGGCCTCCTATATATACACACACACACAGCTGGGCCTCCTATATACACACGCACTGCCAGGCCTCCTATACACACACACTGCCAGGCCTCCTATACACACACACACCCAGGCCTCCTATACACACACACACACAGCCAGGTCTCCTATACACACACACACACACACACACAGCCAAGCCTCCTATACACACACACACAGCCAGGCCTCCTATATATATATATATACACACACACACACACACACAGCCAGGCCTCCTATACACACACACACACAGCCAGGCCTCCTATACACACACACACACACACACACACACACACAGCCAAGCCTCCTATACACACACACACAGCCAAGCCTCCTATACACACACACACACACACACACACACACAGCCAGGCCTCCTATATAAACTATATAAACACACACACACACAGCCAGGCCTCCTATATATACACACACAGCAGGCCTTATATATAAATACACACTCACACAGCCAGGCCTCATATATACATACACACACAGCCAGACCTCATATATAAATACACACACAGCCAGACCTCATATATACATACACACACAGCCAGACCTCATATATACATACACACACAGCCAGGCCTCATATATACACACACACACACACACACACCCAGGACTCATATACAAGTAAAATATATCTTTGTACCAGGACTCATATATACATACATACATACACACACATACAAAGCCAGGCCACATCAACAAAGCACAAACACAGAACCACGCATGTATATTTACCTTCAAAAAAGTATCTGTACACGCAGTGGAGCCGGCCTCAGCGGATAGCAGAAACAGGAAGTCAGGGAAAAAGCTCCTCTGAAGTGAATCTGCGGCCCCGTCCCCAGGTCTGCTCAGGGTGAGTGGCTGAATGCAGCTTCCGTATAACTGTGTGTGCAGCCGCCGGCCTTCTGTCACTGCAGAAAGGGAGCTTAGGGGCCGCAGCAGCCGCTCACACCAATGAGACAGATGGCCGGGCAGCCCGAAACCACTGCTCATAGACCAGCCCAGGGGGCAATTGTCCCCCTGCGTCAATGACCAGTCCGCCCCTGGCCTCAGCTGCATAGAAATACATGCAGCCGACCCGCACCTGTCAGAGTGTGCAGCCGAGTCGGGTGATACCGATGCAAGACTCGCACGAGTCATGCACAAGTGGAACCATACCCTAAATCTGTATTCAGTGAAGACTATCCAACTACGGAGCTAAATGATGGCAGCTGTTACAAAACATCACATGAAGTGCAGTAAAAAAAAAACACCTTTTGGGATTAGATAGATAGTGGAGAAGTGTAGGGAATCATATAATAAAGATAATTCCAAAAGTGGTTAGGGGGTAAGGATAGTATGAAAATACATTTTAGGTGTCAGACCACCCCAGTAATGATTTTGACCTCCCGAATTCAAATCTGACAATGAAAATTGTTAGTTGGTTCTTGCTTCGATGAAATCAAAGAGTTTCCTTTTACTGCTACATATAATTAATTAGACCAGACAAGTCCATACAGACAAGAAAATGGGGTGGATTATACGCAAACACCACACCACTTCAGAGCTACTCTTATAGCACATCAAAACCAGGAGGACAGAGTAAAATAGCTTCAACAATATCAAAAAGTTTATTAATGTACATATTAAACATACAATATCAAATTATAATAGCCCACTTGGGGTCTTTCACTTTTCCTTCTGGATACACAAGGCCTGGTGGATGGATACTTGTTTTTTTCTCCTTTACTGTCCTTTGTGCAGCTCCCAGGTGTTTGCCATTTTACCATCCCTTTTCTCGTGCCTGTTTTATTCTAATTTGATATTGTATGTTTAATATGTACATTAATAAACTTTTTGATATTGTTGAAGCTATTTTACTCTGTCCTCCTGGTTTTGATACATATAATTAATGCATAAAAGTTTCAGTACTTTGAAACAATATTATTTTTGCAAAGATAAAGATGCAGAACATTTTGTTATGCCAATTTTCTGATATTTATTTAGAGGAAACTTAGCAACAAACACCATTGCTAATTTAAAACCGTTACAGAAATTGAACTATAAAGTTTAATCCTGATTGAGTGACAACTCTTTTTTGCTTGTATCTTGTACCCCTGCATTAGATCATCTTTTACAATTGTTCAACAGGAACCTGCAAGCATTGATAGATTCAATTTTCCATCATATCTCTTCTCCATAGCACAATATCTTGGTGAAATCTCTCACTGTGTTTGTTGCTCATTGCTCAACAGTTTGGTGGGAAAAAGTCTAGATGAGAATGTAAGAAATGTCTCTTTAAGCAAACGTTACAGCCAAGATCCTTTTAAGTTTTAATGAGATTTTCCACCAACTCTTCATAGTTATTTGTCTGTGACTTTCACAAAACAATTAGATATCACTAATGCGAATGCGGCCTATGCAGCCTTTTCCCTGCACTGCAACAAACTGAAAAGCTTTAAGAAGCTTACAAATCTGAGGTCCGATAAGACTCCTTCCTTTAGCTTGGAAATTTAATGAGATACTTGAGTGGCTTTTAGGGCTGAGCGGATCTGAACTGTAAAAATCAGGATCTGTGCGATTTCAAAGATTTCTGGGTGCCGGATCCGGAATACCGGGTGCAAGATCCGGATCCGCCACTGGGGAAAATAATTGAAAAATAAAGAACACCAGAAATAAAACAGCGTTACATATTTACCGAGACTCTGTGTCATGGCGGCACACTGCTTCCGGGTCGCGCATTCACTTCCTGTACTGTGCATCGCATACACACAACTTTGTGTTTTTCCTGTCCAACGGCCGTTCTCTCGTCTGTGATTGGTTGTAGGCAGACATGCCCCCAGCCTGTGACAGTATCTGCTTGCCATGCAGTCATTGCGGCTCACTCATTTTCTGCACAGCCAGCGGTCGTGCTCTATGGCCGCTGGCTATGTAGCAGAGCTGAAGCGGCGTGTGACCTCGTGTGGATTACGCAGGAGCTGCAGAGTGTTGGGGGTTAAAAAAGTGGTGAAGGTGGGTGTGTGTTTTATACTTTATTCCAAATAAAGGATTTTTCTATGTCTGTGTTTATTTACATTCATGTACAGGTTAGTGTGATGCAAGTATCTCATAGATGCCTGTGCTATCACACTAACAGTGTTAGCCAGCTAACCAGCTGTGTGCTGCTATTAACCCATTACCTCGATTGTCACCGCTCCAGGGCAATCGAGAAGAGCCGGTATTGCACCGGGATTGTCACATCTAATAGATGCAGCAATACCAGGCAGCTGCGGGCTGAGAATACCAGCCCCCAGCCGGCATTATCATAGCTGGGGATGAAAATTAGGGGGATCGCACGTCGGGTTTTTTTTTTTACATTATTTATTTAAATAATAATAATAATAAAAAAAAATCTGCATCACCGGCACAGCCACGCACACTTCTGACAGGATTGTGCATGTGTTTCTAGGTACATGCATGCTCATAGAGCGCAGGTTGTGCCGGCTGATGTTATGTCAGACTTGTATGAGTCTGACAGAGCATCACCAGCACAGCCGAACACAGTTCTGACAGGAATATGCATGTTCTGAAAGACATGCACGTTCACCATACTGACCTGCAGACACTTGCACTGCTTTTCCCCCCGACCGGCTGTCTTGCTGCCTGTGATTGGTTGCAGTCAGCGGACACCCTGCCACTCAGGGTGCGGGCGCGTTTAGTTGCAACCAATTACACGCGCCGGTGGGTGGGCAAAACAATGAAGATTGACTTGTTGGCTCCGGAAAGAAAAAGCGTGACCCGAAAGGAGTTTACTGCCATGACGCAGCCTCGGGTGAGTACACCGCGCGCGCTCCTACCCCATTGTACCCTCCAAAAACATTTTTAATCTATGGATTCTGGTCCCCATAGACTTATATCATGGGCCCTGGAATCCGGAGCAGATCCAGATTTTTTGTTTAATCCGGCAAGGATCCACGATTCCGGATTTTGGCGGATTCGATCAGCCGTAGAGGCTTTGCATTTTTATCTATTGTCTTTACAAAGTTGTTTATTAGGCCCAACTTGATATGCAATGGTGGTAACTAAATCTTATGTGGGTCATCAAGTGCTAGATGCAGGACATTTCTACTCCATCATTGAAGTGAATGTCAGAGAGGCCGATCTCTTTTATAGTAATATTTTCTTTGATGACTATCACTCAGAAAGCAACAGTACATTGTGTATCCATCCTGGAGACCAAATAAAAGGGCAACCACCTTTAAGTCACCACTTAGGGGCCACAAATGTTGGTGATAGTTCAGACACCTTAACAGCTGTTTCATGTCAAAGGCTTCTTTAATGTGTAAATTACATGAATGAGGGCGGAATGTGACACCATATCCAACAATTAAATGAACTACACCCTAAACAAGAACTTTTATAACAAGAGAACTAAGGGGTAATGTAGTCATGGTCCTGTACGTGACCAAGTAATCAAAAACTAATCAAAACAACTTCTTGCAAGAATATAAAAAGTGTTTATTACAGAATTCAATTCCAAGAAGTGACATACAAAAACAAAAATCATAGAATCAATTTACAATTATCAGGCTTTTAAGGAGTGTCACTGATGACAAATCACATAGGGCCAACATCCCACATGTGGCGGGAGTGTGTATAGATTGATAGTATTAAGTAGTTATGTGAATAGACCCAGTATGGATAAATTAAATTACTGAAGTGTAAAAACTCCAGACATGTCTATGAAACATTATTACCATGCATTATAGAACAGCCAAATGCTGAAAAAGGGGCTCTATAAAGGAACTCCCATATAGTAATTACCCCAGACAGAGACTATATATATATATATATATATATATATATATATATATATATATATATACATGAATAATATTAAACAGATATATAAGAAAAACCCAGTCTGGATAAATTAAGTTACTAGAATGTAAAAAGTCTAGACATGTCTGGAAAACATTCTTACCATACACTAGAAAACAGCCATAGGCTAAAATGGGGACTCCATGAACAGACTCCCATATAATAATTACTCCAGGTTTAATACAATGCTAGTAGACTAAGCCTATGAGCCAAACCATAACAAACATTCACTCACCCATAGTGGCTGGTGGTGCCCAAGGAAAATGTGCCCCTTCTTTAATGTGGTCTGCATAACCTACTCCGGAATTCAAGCTAGCGTGCTGCCATTATGCAGTAAGATAGCTTTTAGGCTTGTTCTAGATGAATCGATGAAGAGCCTCGATACATCTAATTATGACTTATCTTCAGAGCTTCAATTAAGCTGTTGATGTTGTTGCATGCCACAAGATCACCATCCATGAAGAAGTATTGGAAAACATCTTTATCATGGTTGTGGAACAAAAAAATCCAAACATCGCTAGGATATTCCACTGCTCTAGCCTGTAACCTAAGAGCTCAGCCTTACTCTTGTAAAATAAATCAATAGCGCAATCTAAGAGCACCCGATGTATTTGTGTTAGATTAGTGTAGTTAGAAGCTGCTCACCTGCTTTAGTTGTGCGCCCTCGCACAACCTCGGTGATGAGCGTGTAATTCCTCTGGTTTTGAGGGGCTGTGGTGACTGGTGTTATCCGATCCTTTTGGCTGGATGGAGCTGGAGGCTTACCGCTGATGGCTCCTGGTTCACCGACTCCTTTGATCCTAGAGCTTTCAGGTCGGCTCTCCGTCCTCCCACTGGATTATTCAAAGTGAACTGATAGATTCTGTGATCCTCAGCAGCTCTTTGCCGGATTCCCCTTCAGGAGTAGGCAATGTAGATAATGGTGATGAAACCGGTCTTTGAGCGCTATTGATGGATCAGATTCTAAATGTTCTTCTGAAGATTAGGCTTTATTGTTAAAAAGATAAAGCTCTTGTTATCACTTCACAACGCGTTTCAGCAAGATCCCCTTGCTTTCCTCAGGTGTAACAAGAGCTAATACACATGAAATTTATAGGTGAACAACCCCTTGAGTGGGGCTTATGGGTGTGACATACATACAGATAATTAAACCCATAATTGTTAAAAAGGATTTTTTTTTTTAGAATCTGATCCATCAATAGCGCTCAAACACAGCCTTACTCTTGGGAAGATCCAAATTTCGATTTGTGTTATAAGGTGTGACTCAGTTGCGGTTGCATACCGAAAGTCAGGCTCTTGAGAGGAAGATGCTTCATGACACCAAGTGCCCTGCTCTTCCTCACTTGACTTGACATAAAATGTTTTTAGTGCTTTTGGAATCGACATTTCTTCTGTATGTGGTGCTGGGTGTATTGCAGAAGGAATGTTTAGATACTGTAAAGTCCATTTCTTCCTTGAAACTCCTTCCATAATTGAGTCACCATGCAGAAATAGCAATTAAGAGTGTGATAGGTTGGCTTTTTCCAGATCATTGGGACTGCAAAAAACATAGATTGCCTCTTACCCAGTGGTTGCATGGAAAGATGTGATGCATATCTATTGCAGCATATGTGGGGAGCCCAATTCTTGTCCCAGTCTCGTATTCTGCAGCCAAAATACAGGTTGTAGGCTTTCCTTATCATGGGGTAGACAAGTTTCCCCTATATGACGTAAAAGTAACTTTGCATGCAAGAACAATGCATATCTGAAAAAAACATAGCATGTCAAGATGCTAAGAAACTTAAGGCCCCGTCACACACAACGAGATCGCTAACCAGATCGTTGCTGAGTCACAGTTTCTGTGACGTAGCATCAAACTCACCAGCGATCTCGTTATGTGTGACACCTACCAGCAATCAGGCCCCTGCTGTGAGATCGCTAGTCTTTGCCGAATGGTCCAGACTATTTTCTTCAAAGGCGATGTCTTGCTGGGCAGGACGCATCCCTGTGTTTGACGCCTACCAGCGACCTCCTAACAGGGTTCCACTGCTGCCGAGATCGTTATACAGGTCGCTCATCGTTATTGCGTTGTTGGTAAGGTCTGACTCTGTGACATCTCACCAGCAACCTCCCACCGACTTACCAGCGATCCTTATCAGGTCGTATCACTGTCGGGATTGCTGGTAAGTCGTTGTGTGTGACTGGGCCTTAGGGTGGGTTTTCACGTTGCAACATCGCACGTGCGATGTCGGTGGGGTCAAATCGAAAGTGACGCACATCCGGTGTCACTTTCGACATTGTAGTGTGTAAATCCTAGATGATACGATTAACGAGCGCAAAAGCGTCGTTATGGTATCATCGGTGTAGGCTCCGACTTTTTCAAAATTACGCTGCCGCGACAGGTACGATGTTGTTCCTCGTTCCTGCGGCAGCACACATCGCTGTGTATGAAGCCGCAGGAGCGAGGAACATCACCTTACCTGCCGCCGGCGGCTATACAGAAGGAAGAAGGTGGGCGGGATGTTTACATCCTGCTCATCTCCGCCCCTCCGCTTTGATTGGCCGTCTGCCGTGTGACGTCGCTCTGACGTTGTACGACCCACCCCCTTAGGAAGGAAGCGGGACGCCGGCCAGAGCTACGTCGCAGGACAGGTGAGTGCATGTGAAGCTGGCATAGCGATAATGTTCGCTACGCCAGGAATCACAAGATATCGCTGCAGCGACGGGGGTGGGGACTATCGCGTGCGACATTGCAGCATCGGCTTGCGATGTCGCAATGTGCAAAGTCCGCCTTAAGCGAAGAAATCCAATTACACAGACAGCGTTTCTAAAAGTAATTAAGATTACATAATCGGATGTGATTTGTTGTTTTTTGATTGGTCACCCTAAGATAATAGAATACTGAAGGGTCAATAGACTAAATAGATGATGTAATAGATTAGCTACTAACAATGCAATAATGATGATAAAATAATGAAGGTACAATTTTCCTATAAGCCTGCATTAAAGGTGTCATAGCAAAGAAAGTCCTATGGATCTTGAAACTTACTCAATCAGAAAATTAAAGCATCATATTCGTATTTGTTTTCAGCACAACAAAATTAGTGAAGTTCAACTGTTTTCATCTCTGAACAAATTTGGCTGTGGAACAGTATAATGAAATAAAAGTGTATTACGGAAATGACCTACTGTGTATGTGAATGTATAAGGGTGTGTATGTGTATAAAATTGTGTAAGGAAAAAGCACTTTACTTGGCACATCAGGGATTCCCTTAGGTCATCACTTTTATATATCATTTTTGTTTTCATTTTATGCCACTGCCCACATTTGTATTATAGAGTCCTAATAATATAATATCATACAGTATAATGTTTGTCACACTGCTTGAATTTCTTATCACTGATAAATATTGTATTTTATTATGTACTTCACTGTCAATTTAGTCGAATATGCAATTTAGTCGAATATGCAGAACACTTTATTATCACACCCTTTATTCATTCAATACAGCTCAAGTGTAATATAGATTTTCCATCACTAACATTCAGAGGTCCCTTTTTTGCTTTCAAAAGTTTTTACACAAATTCACAACCTTAAATATTTATACACCATAGGTCATTTCCATACACGCTTTCATTTCATTATTGGTTATTTTTATTTATCACTTAAACACTATAACAACTTTTAAAAAAGGGCTGGATGATTTCCTCACTCCACACAATATTGATGGTTATAAATGATTTAGTGACGAAATGTATACTTGGTGAAGGAAGGTTGAACTAGATGGACCCAAGTCTTTTTTCAACCTATGTAACTTCTCATTAGCATTTGATTTTATATTCTCAGTACTAATGTGAGTCCAGCACACCATAGTCACTTTAATGACCATTTACTCACCTATATTCTAAAAAATTTGCTTATGCCCAATTAGCTTAGAATGTGATTCTCGCCTTACCATTCATACTTCAGTAACCATACATTTGTATTTTCAATTTTGGAAGCAATACTTTTTTTATATATATTTTTGTTCGTTATTATTATTTATTTTATCACAAACTATATTCTCCATTGTCACATTTACACATTATATTTTAAGTTGTTTTTTTTTAATCTATTTTTATATACATTTTTGTCTTGATATTTTATCCCTTTATCCGCACTAGACACTATATTTGAGAATATGTGACCACTTTAAGTTGTCTAACAGGAGAGCAAGAATAGCCTTATTCTAATTGCCAGTTCCAGACTGTCCTCAAGCACTCTCAGTGCGCATTTGTCTGCGATGTCTAACTATTGTGTTGCAGATCAGCAGCCACAGCCGCAGGAATGAGTGGTCATGTGATGCAGACCTGCTGATTGGAAGTCCTTTATCATCCAGTGAGTGTGCAGGGACTGCATGCAGTGATTCTGTCTGTTTCTATGAACGTCACATCCACCACACCCTGTTGACTGGCTGCAGTATTTAACATGGTGATAAATTCCCACCCAACAAGCCCCCGAAGAAGCAGGGAGAAACACGCATCGGGGTGTGATGACATAGAGCCTGAGGATCACATACTGCCATTGATGTCTATTATTTATAAGGTAAACTCTGAGTACTACTACGTTATATACATCTTTGGCTGTTACTTGATTGTTTCTGAGAATGAGGTATTACATAAAATATGGGGTTAATCTTGCACTGACACCTTATTTATCTTTTTATAACTATGTCTTAATGTATATATATCCATTGGCTCATGTCCACTTTCTGTGAGCACTCTTTGATAATTTTAATATTTTTTAAATATGCATGAAAAAAATATTTATATTTTATTATTTTATTCTTGCCACTTCTGTTATCCCTAACGTGATTAAATTGGGCCAGTTTTATATCATAATACTGCCCAGTGCATTGTAGTGTCCAGTATTTTGTGCTCAGCTTGTCGCTCTGGAGGAATGGACCCTATAAATTATGAGGCTCTTATTGCTACCATACTGACAAACATGTGGACACTAGCGGTGGCTTAGGCACACTGTTGGAGGGGGACATTTAGATTTGAGAGAGCAGAATTTGCTGGATTTCTTTTGGGGGTAATGAGCCATTTAGCTTTTTCAGAGTTTTTGTGTTACCAGTAATGTGGAATCTCCCTATATTTCCATTAAAATGATGGTAGACCTGAGTATGAAATTTTAATGGGAAAATTTCAAAAAATATTTTGGACCACATTTATCCTGTAATCTATGCTGAGCACTTAAATTGGGGTTTCCATCTAAATCTGTGAATAAAGTAAATCGGATGCAACCCCCTGTCACTATAATGAGGCAGAAGAGTTGTTCTGAACTTTGTCTGGCATATGTCTAGTGGTGTGTCTGTGCACAAAACTGTGGCAGATTGCGCTTTTATGCGAGCTTAAAAAGACAAAACTGACAGATCATAGGCCAAAGAGTACAAAATGACTCTCTCTGCCTCAATATATTGAATGTTCCATTGGGGGTTCTGTCTGAATCACATATTTTAGAGATTTACATGGAAACCCCAACGTAAGCGCTCAGTGTAGAGCGCAGAATAAATGTGAGCCAAGCCTTTCTGCAATCTTTGGGAGGAAAAATAAACAAATCAACAGAATGTTAAGAATTTATTTTATTTAATTTGATGTCATTCATTGTACTGCATAATGTGATAAGATGGCTTTATTGTTCGGGTCATTGTGATTACAGTGATACAAGATTATTATAATATTTTTAATGTTTTGCCACTTTTTCACAAATATAACTTTTATAGAAAACAGAATTATCTTTTCATTGCTATATTCTGAGAGTTATAGTATTTTTATTTTTTCTGCGGACAGTTTTTTGCAGGATTAGGTGATATTTTTATTACTACCATTTTCGTGCATTTAAAATATTTTGATCGCTTTATGTTAACTTTTTTGTGAAGCAGAAATAACCAAAACCTACAATTCAGTAATTTTTTTTATATGCCATGCACAGAATGGTAAAACTGATAGGAAAGCTTTATTCTTCAAGTTAGTATAATTACAGTGCTACCCTATTTATATAATTATTATGTTTTGCTGCTTTTACACAATAAAAACAATTTTATAGAAAAATAATTATTTTTGCATTACTATATTCTGAGAGCTATAGCTTTTTTATTTTTCTGCTGATGTTGCTGAGTAGTGGCATGGACCAGATGACAAATTTAGCATGCAACTTTATGATTGTTTTAATTCACTTTTTTTGTCCAAATGATGAAAAAGCATAATTTGGCGACACCAAATATTTGTACTTTTTTTATTTATTTTTGTTTACATAAACATATATTGGAATATTTTTTTTTATTCTTTGGTATTTATTTTGAGATTTAAAAAAATAAATAATAATAATAATAAATAATAAATTTTTCACTTCTTTTACTTTTTTACATACTTTCTCCATGAGACTTTAACTTTTATTAGTCTGATTGCTGGTATAATGTATTGCAATGCATTACACCTGTCCGTGTTAGACTAACAGAATGCCTTTTAGGGGAAGATCCTGCCATAGTCTAACAAGCCACTGTAGCCAGCAAACCTGGAGATCATTATTTGACTGTGGGTTGCCATGGTAACAATTGGCAGTCTGCAATTACATTACAGGGGAGCTGATCGGTTGAGAGAGGCTCCCTAGCCTCCTAAATGCTGCAATTCCCATTTATCACAGCATTTAGGGGGTTATTCAGCCAGAGATGGTGCGATGACCATCCCTGCCTGTAACAACTGCAGTTTGGCTATCACTAATGCTCACAGCGGAGATTGTGCGGGCACACCTTATGTGCATGCATAATCGCCATGATGTTTATGTCATACGTCGTGAATCCCTTACCGATTGTGACAAACCTACATCAAAGATCATGAAAGGGTTAAGGTATGTAACATCATAACAACGGTGTACGTATTTACACATACAGTACAGACCAAAGTTTGGACACACCTTCTCATTCAAACAGTTTTCTTTATTTTCACAACTCTAAAAATTGTAGATTCACATTGAAGGCATCAAATCTATGAATTAAAACATGTGGAAAAAAATAATTAAAGTGTGAAACAACTGAAAATATGTCTTATATTCTAGGTTCTTCAAAGTAGCCACCTTTTGCTTTGATTACTGCTTTGCACACTCTTGGCATTCTCTTGATGAGCTTCAAGAAGCAGTCACCGGAAATGGTTTTTCAAAAGTCTTGAAGAAGTTCCCAGAGATGCTTAGCACTTGTTGGCCCTTTTGCCTTCACTCTGTGGTCCAGCTCACCCCAAACTATCTTGATTGGGTTCAGGTCTGGTGACTGTGGAGGCCAGGTCATCTGGCATAGCACCCCATCACTCTCCTTTTTAGTCAAATAGCCCTTAAACAGCCTGGAGGTGTGTTTGGGGTCATTGTCCTGTTGAAAAATAAATGATGGTCCAACTAAACGCAAACCGGATGGAATAGCATGCTGCTGCAAGATGCTGTGATAGCCATGCTTGTTTAGTATGCCTTCAATTTTGAATAAATCCACAACAGTGTCACCAGCAAAGCACCCCCACACCATCACACCTCCTCCTCCATGCTTCACAGTGGGAACCAGGCATGTAGAGTCCATCCATTCAACTTTTCTACAAAGACACGGTGGTTGGATCCAAAGATCTCAAATTTGGACTCACCAGACCAAAGCACAGATTTCCACTGGTCTAATGTCCATTCCTTGTGTTCTTTAGCCCAAACAAGTCTCTTCTGCTTGTTGCCTGTCCTTAGCAGTGGTTTCCTAGCAGCTATTTTTACCATGAAGGCCTGCTGCACAAAGTCTCCTCTTAATAATTATTCTAGAGATGAGAAGGTATGACCAAACTTTTGGTCTGTACTATACATGTACACAGCAGATTGCTATACTTATGATAGCTAAAAATATATTTCTTTTCAATTATTTCTACTCAGAGTATAGACAGTTGTGCCCATTTTGCATTTGTCAATTCACCTTAAATATAATTCATACCTGAAACTTGTTCTATTGAAAAAAAACCTTGAAGTAAAGCGGTTATGACCACTGAGTAAACTAAATTGTTTAGAAAGACTATGAAAAATATCAAAGTGACTAATCATTTGCTTTTACATATTCTCTTTCCATTTGCACTTTGATATGAGCCGGCAATGTCGATCAACGACAAATAATTGCTTTCCTTCCACACTTTGTTCCCAGCGGAAGATGCGTTCCCATCCCATGCCCCTCGGTTTTGCAATCGACGATACGAAAAAGCTGTTGTTTACATTTATAATTTGCATGGTATTAATGTGAAGAAAGAAAATACAAATGGGATGTTGTTTTACACGAACAAATGACAAATAAGCCATTACATTTTCTTTCACATGAGCAACATCACATTTGTATTTCATTTCACCACCTGCTGTGGTTCGTCGCAAGAATCTAGCTGTAAAATGGACACTTTTGGATCATCTCCAATTTCTAAGGATTACCAAAACAAGTCCTAGTTTTATAACTTTCTCATTTGCTTTTAGTAAGAAAGAAAATAAAACAGAGAAACCCAGTTACCTAATGCTTGTATTGACGGGGGTGCAATCAATGTCTTTAAACAGTGAAATAATGAACAGTTCAGAGCTGGTCCTGATCAGCGTGAAGCATCTTCCTCACTCCAATTTCTAACTTTTGTAATTAAAGCAGGAAATGTTTAGCTAAATTCAATAATCTCATCAGTTAAAAACTAAACATGGCTCATTATCTTACTTGTCCTACTAAATGTACTGAGCAAAATGTTCATTTTCACTGTTTTATTTCGAAAATATCATTTTTGGTAGCTTAAAAAAGTTAACACATGTAAATCAAGTGATGTATATAGACAGGAGGTCAGTGCTCATCATCATGCCCACAGTTATATAACAACACTGGGCATTAACTATACATTTTGGCCCCGAATTATCATTTTACACAAGAATCAGGTAATAAAATACCTTCACGTCTGGGTAAAAATACAAAGTTGTGCAAAATTTTTTGCAATCTTTAGCTTTTTTACCCCAGCTTCAAGCAGCTCCACCAAATGGGAGGAGCTAGTGAGTAGTCAGGGAATACCAAATTCGTTAAAAGTGGCGGCGGCGTACCTTACTTCAGAACTGTTACACTATGACTGCAGTAACATATCTGGTGAGGTGCACACCACTAATGAGATGTGAGTAATTCATTAAGTGGTGTGCGCCTCTTAAGGATTTAGGTTCGTCTTATTTCTGAATGACCTTCAATAAGACAAGCATATTAACACCAGTTTTAATTAATCTGGGCCTTAATGTTAGATACGGGATAAAGATCAGAGAAGTGTTTCCTAAAGTCCGATCTGAAAGACTCCAGTCTTTGACAATAAACATATGATTCATGGAGTCATTATACAACCATGTGCATGAGTCGTTACACTCAAGATTGCCCACTATATTATAAGTTGAGTCAGTAAATTTACTAAAAGCTGGAAACTTTACCACTTATAGCACATTAACTTACTCTTATTCATTCTGCAGACGCCGAAGTGCCTAACCTAATGGATGCATATCACATTTATTTTTAATTAATCTTGGCAATCTTTCATTATACCAGTGGACTAAAGCCAGTTGTGCAAAAGTCAAGGTGGCCATCTAGTGCTAATTTTATCTGTAACAGAGACATACTTCAAGAGTTAAATCAACTCAACATTTGTAAGCCATTTTGGAAAAGCACACTTGGTGGTATGGCTAAAAAGTTGCACTAGTACCGTCAGTATCTCAGAAATCAGTACAAATTCAAGGATGGCTTCCTATGAATAAGTGCGGGGATGCAAAATACTATTTATTCATTTTACTCACAGTGGGTGAAATAAGTATTGAACACGTCACAAATATTGTAAGTAAATATATTTATTATGGTGCTATTGGCAAATTTCTCACCAGATGTCGGTAACAACCCATCCAATCCAAACTGGCAAAGAAATCAAACCATAGATATTCATGAATTTAGTAATATTTAATAATGATAAATGATACAGGGAAAATATCTTGAACATGCCTAATGATATTTATTTAATACTTTGTACAAAAGCCTGTGTTTTTGATGACAACTTTAAGACACCTCCAGTATAGGAGAAACTAGTCGCATGCATTGCTTAGGTGTGATTTTGGCCTATCCTTCCACACAAACACTATTGAAATCCTGAAGGTTCTGTGGGCTCCTTCTATGAACTCTTAGCTTTAGTTCATTCTATAAATTTCCTATTGAATTCAGGTTAGGTAATTGGCTGGGAGATTCTATCAGCGTTATTTTTTTTTTCTTTGAAACCAATTGAGAGTTTACTTGGCTGCATTTGTCTTGATGAAATGTCAAGCCTCATATCATCTTATTAATCACCCTTGTAGATCGCAGCCGATTTCGATCAGGAATATCTTGATACATTTGTTCCTTAAACCTTCCTTCAATTATATGACGTTTGCCAGTGCCATATGCTAAAAATACAGACCCACACCATGATGTTCTCACCTCCAATTTTCACTGCTGGTATGGTATTTTGGGGGTGATATAGAGTGCCTTTTTTCCTCTAAAACATGGTGTGTATTATGGCATCTAAAGAGTTAAATTTTCGTATCATATGACCAGACTATATTCTCCCAATATTGCACAGGCTTGTCCAAATGTTACGGAGCAAACTTTTAACCACTTTTGAACATGTGTTTTTGTTCAGCAATGGAGTTTTGCGTGGTGAACATTCATACAAGCCATGGAGGTTGAGTACATAATGTAGTGTTTTCTTGGAAACAATTCTAACTGCTGATTTCAGATCTTTCTATATCTCTCCACAGGTCGTTCTTGGCTCCTGGACAACTGGTCTGATAATTCTTTTCACTATTCTGTCTGAAATCTTGCAGGGACCCAACAGTGCTCACTGGATCCTTAAGTAGTTTAGAATTTTTTCTGTAACAAACACCATTAATATGTTTTGTAACAATAAGGATGCAAACGTCTTGAGACAGCTCACTGGTTTTATCCATCATGAGATGTTTCTTGTGTGGCACTTTGATAATATGGCACATTTTTATAGGCCACCTGTTGAACCAGCAGATATTTTTCACTAAGTGGCAGGATTGCCTCTAATTTCAGCTGGAGTGTTGACTTTCCATAGCTTTTTATACCTCTCTTTCTTCATGTATTCAATACTTTATTCCTGTGTCATTTCTCATTATTACATGTAACTAAACTTATAGACATCTATGGTTTGATTTCTTTGCCTGTGTGGATTGATTGGGATCTTACAGATATATCATGGGAAATTTATGCCAATAGCACCTTTAGAAATATATTTAATTAGAAAATTGGTGATGTGATCAATACCTATTTTAAATGCTGTATAAAGTTATAGTAGGTGCTGTATAAAATTCACAGCACCTTACTGACATCAGCCTCGCTGCCTTCATTGGGTCTCACAATCTAAATCCAGATCAGCATGTCTTTGGAGTTATTTTAATGAAGAAAATATTACATGTTGGGGATACAGATTTTAATAATGATTAATTTGTATTACATTAATATTTCAGTGTCCAGAAACCATAAAAATTGAGCTGAATTCTCAAGGGCAAGTCTAGGGAAATTAACCACAATATCACTTTACAATTTTATAGCTTTCACCTTTCAGTTTTGTATTAGACTGTTTATTACTCTTTTCCACAGACTGGGAACATAAAGGAAAGAAGTTCTTTTTTATCAATAAAATAAATATGCTATTCCTGCAAGCTCATAAATGTAGTAAAATTACTAGCACAAAGTAAAGAGGCTATTTTGGAGATCTGTATCATTCATTTTTCCAAGTTTTCTCAACTTTTAATGTAAAGTTACTAGAATTAGAGATGTGTTGAACTGCATAGTAACCTTCCATCAAATCAACCAGAGCAAAGATGGTTTGAAATTATCATAGTATGTTAGATTTGGAAGGGACCTCCAGAGTAGTGTCCAACCCCCTGCTCAATGCAAGAGCCACTAAACCATCTCAGATAGACGTCTGTCAAGCCTCTGTTTGAAGACCTCCATTAAGGGTATGTGCGCACGTTGCGTTCTGCCATGACAAATATTCCAGAGAGTTTTGTCACTGCATGTGCATTTCAAAACACTGCTGAAAAGCTGCATTTTGGAAGTATTTTGAATTCAGAATTCATGCATTCTGGATGCTTGTGAGAAAAGCATCCAAAACGCACAAAATAAGTGACATGTTGCTTTTTTAGAACTCAGCGATTTGGATCAAAATTTCTGCATGCAAATCGCAGCACTCTCAAACGCAACATGCAGATGGATTATGCACAATCTTAATAGATTGTGATGGGGACGCAGGAAGCATGCCTTTATGCTGCAGTGCAATACGCAGCGTAAAGGCATGCAAAATGCACACGTGCGCACACAGCCTACATGAGAACTCACCACCTCTCATGACAGCCTGTTCCACTCATTGAGCACCCTCACTGTCAAAAAGTTATTTTCTAATATCTAATCTGTCTTCTAACTTTCAAACTAATTCCATTTCTTATCATGTTTCCATATGCAAATAAGAATAAAGATGATTCCTCTACACTGTGACAGCTCTTCAGATATTTGTAGACAGCTATTAAGTCTTGTCTTAGCCTTTTTTTGCAAGCTACACATTCCCAGATCCTTTATTCATTCCTCGTAGGACATAGTTTGCAGTCCGCTCACCATCCTGGTTGCTCTTCTCTGAACTTGCTTCAGTCTTTCGGTGTATTTTTTAAAATGTGGTGCTTATAACTCAATACAGTATTCCAAATGAGGTCTGACCAAAGAGGAGTATAGGGGGATAATTACTTCAAGTGATCTAGACTCCATGCTTCTCTTACGGCATCCCAGAACTGCATTTGCATTTTTACTGCTGCATCACACTGTTGACTCATGTGCAGTCTGTTCTCTATTAGTATACTCAATATTTCTCCCACGTGATGTTGCTTAATTGTATTCCTTCCATATTCTGTTATTGTTGCTTTTTCTTGCCCAGATGTAGCTTGTTGCATTTCTCACTGTTAAATACCAATCTACTAGTTGCTTCCCATTGGTCCAGCATATCTAGATCTTTCTGAATCTTTTCTGTTTTCTCTAGTGTTAATTACCCCAACAAGTCAGTGATTCCATCATTAAAGGAAACTAGATTAGCCTGACATGACTTATTTGCTACAAACTCATGCTGGCTTTAGTTATCCCCTTCACAAGCTTGTCTCTTTACGTCTTTGGCCATGTGCGTCCGTATTATTCCTGCACATATCTGTCAATCTGCTCAGCAAACGTGCAGCTAACAGGCGAGTGTGGCGCTCCGATCCACCTGTGTTTGATAACCACTTAGATTGCGCTGTCAAACTGACAGTGTGATCTTAAGTGCTCTGGCAGAGATCGTGCTGTTACCCGTTGCCATCATGCCAATGGGATGCCATGACAGCATGGGGTCAGATGATGACCCCTGTTGCTGTCATGACGTGCGTCGTGTGAATGCCAGCAGAGCACCAGCATTCACAGGAGATCAGCAAAAGCGATCAGACAGTGCAGGCATAAAGTCCCCTAAGAAGACAAGTTAAACCAATAAAAAATGAAAAAAAAAGTTTTAAAAATACGAATAAAAAAACCCCAAAAACTAAAAGTTCAAATCACCCACCTTTTTGCCCCACTGAAAATAAAACAATAAAAAAATAAAGATATTTGGTATCTACCCAATAATGGTATAATTACAAATGTCAGCTCAAGATGCACAAAAAATAAGCTGTCACAGCGCTACAGACCCTGAAAAGTGAAAATGCTAAGGGTCTCAGAAAGGCGACACAAGTGCAATTTCTTTAAAAGAAATGATTATTTTTTTTTTAACCAAAAAGTAAAACTATACATATTTGGTATCAACAAACTCAAAATGACCTGGGGAATCATATAGTCAGGTCAGTTTTACCATGTAGTGAACAAAGTAAATAGAAAATAAAAAAACCCCAAAAAACTGTGAAATTGTATTTCGTATTTCGTATCGTCTTCCTTGCAAGCTTCACTTCATTACTGGATTTAGCTCTTCTAACACTTGCTTTGCAGACAGCATTAAATTCTTCTTGAGATATGCCCCCCTCTTTCCATTTGATATACATTTCTTTTCAACACATGTTTAAGTTCTGTGTCATCCATCCTTGTCTTTTTAAATGCTTTCAGTCTTTCTATTAGGGATTGTTACAGTGAGAATTTCAGTTAGCATTCTTCTTGGACTTTTTTTTTCCTTTAGACTATCCAACGCATGGATCCCTCCTACCCTCATTCTGAGTCCATTAAAATCTGCCTTTCTGAAGTCCAACCATGAAGTCTAAGTACTTGCAGGTCTTCTTCCTCTTGTAATCCAAAATTCGAGGATAGCATGATCGCTGCCTCCTAAATTCCCAGCCACCTTTACTTCCTCAACCATTTAATCCCTGTTGGTAAGAATTAGCTCCAAGGTTGCAGATCCTTTTATTCTCAAATAATTTTTGTTAATTTACATTTTGTACTGTAGTAAATTTATTAAACATTACAATGATCTATTAGAAATAATGTAAAGTACATCCTCTCCTACTACTCCTTCCTTCCCTTAATCCCAATGTTTAAAGTGATACTTTCACAAATGAGTCAACAATCAAGATTCAGCTTCAAACAGGCAGAAAGTTAGCAAGAAAAACCGTACACTTGAAACCGCTCCAGCTAAACCTTACATAAAAGAGTCACTTTGTACTACAAAATATAATAAACAATTAATTTTGAGGATGCCAAATTTCTACACCAATACTTGAAAAGGTAAAAATAGATGTTACTTAATGTTCCGGAATCTTGTATTGAACGCTGCTTCTTCCTCCTTCCTTTAACTCTACCAGCCGTTTTGAAGAAACATGTTGCTATTGCAACCCTCTGCACAACTCTAATGGCTTTATAGATGAGAGTATTCAGGTAGTTAGTATCATCACCATTACTGAACTTCTAAAGATTAGCTCTATTAATCTGACATAGCCAGCTGTAAAAAATAAAATGGCCTTTAACATAACTTCAAAAAGGTAAATTAAAACAAAGAGAACTTGACAGCTGATACATGCTGACCAAGCCATGGGCAGCATGCATCATCAGCCAGTGGCTGTGTTATCCTAGCCAGGAATGTTTGACACTAAAACGATGCGGTTTTTTAGAGAACAACATGCTTTAAAACCTTCAACACCCAGCAATATTCAGTTTTCCATATTCGCGTTTCCTCCTCTTTTCAGTCAAGATAGCAGTGTCATTGCTTGAATGTTCAGAAGATGCATGGTACTTTTGAACAAAACCATTAACGTTACCATAGAGTATACTGGAACATGAGAAAACAAATTCCAAGTGTGGTGAAATTGCAAAAATATGGAATTCAACATTAGCTTTTTCGGTTTTTGTTTTATATATAAGATTCCCCAGGTCAGTACAGGTTCATTGATACCAAACATGAATAGTTTTATAAAAATATAACCGTTGAAAAAAAAAAATTCTTGAACATAAAAAAAAGATAAGAAAAAGAAAAAAAAAAAAAAAAAAAAGGTGGGGGGCTTTTTGTCACCTTATTCCGAGGATCATCTTTCGGGATCTGGGGCTGTTCCACGGCATATTTTTTGCGCTCTGAGCTTTTTACAAATAACATTTTTGGGTAAATACAATGTTTTTATCCCCTCTTATCAAGTTTTATTGCAAAGTTGCGGCGACCCAAAAAACAATTCTGGTGCTTTCAATTTTTTTTTCCAACAGCGCTGCTTTCCAATCAAATTATTATATATTTTGATAGATCGGACATTTCTGAAAGCAGCAATACCAAATATGTGTAGTTTTTAATAATTTTACGGTTTTATTTTCAATAAGGGGTGATTTGAACTTTTGTGGGGGCGTGTTACGGGGGACTAGCAGATTAGGATAAGATGGTATATATACCAATCGACAGTCAGGGTCCACTGTGCTCCAGATGACAAAGGAGCTGCTGGCAACCCAAAGGTTAGGCGGAGAATACAGAGATGGTTGGCTCTAAAATAACAAAGGAGACCTGAGAACTGACCAGACCAGACGAAAACCCAGTTAGCATTTCGATGTACCTGTGGCGCTACACCAACCACGTGTGCAGAGAACACGTGAGGCTGGGTGGTGACCAGGTAGCATTGACCGAAAGACCCCTACGAAAGCGCCGTCAGCCACGTGTGTACGACATGTCAGACCGAGCGGTGCCCCGATTAGCGTTTCTCGACACCAGGGCTCTCAACTGGCCCCGTGTGTACAGGACACGTCAGGCCAGGTGGTAACACCGGTAGTGTTGACTGAGAAGCCGATAAAAGGAGAACAGGTGGCGCGGCAGCCTCAGCCCAGTTGACTCCACTGGGCTGCACTAGCAGGACTGGACGGTAGGAGGTGGAAGCCCGGGGCCTGACCCTATTGTGCTGAGCCACGATTATCTTGGCGTGACAAGCACCAGACGCCTATCCCTGCCTACCGCTTCCAATCTAGTGGTTATGGCTGCAAAGAGACAGTGCATTAAGGTGAGCACAAAGCAATGGCATAAGAAGACTGCGCACCTCCATGCTGTCTCCAGCCCCTTTTTATCAACTAGGGTCCGCCTCAAACCCAGGGTGGACCACAATGGCACCTCAAGGAGCCAATAGCGGAGTGCCACGTCATCTGTGACATAACCAGCAGCATATTCGGAACCGCCACGTCACTGACGACCTCATGGCTGCCACGCCCCAAACACCTTGATGACCAATGGTGTGGTGCTGTGTCATAGGGGCGGGACTCCATGAGCCAGTGCGGAGTGGCCACATCATCAGGACACCTGATGCGTGCCGGTCTATCAGGGCCTGCCACCTCACGGACATGCCCAGTGAGGTACTTACCGGACCTAGCCTCTGATGCACTAAGTGCCTGATCATGCTCAATAGCCTGAACAACAGTCTCAAAAATCAGACTATCTTCCTCAGCATGCTCAGTAGGCACAACACAGGACTTCGACACAGCACGATGTCCAAGTACCTATGCAAAGAGGCTTTTCACACTAAGTGTGGGAGCATGCTCAGTAGTCTGAACCGAGGACTTCGCCTCAGAAATGGCACCATCAGGCTGAGCATGCTCACTAGGTGAAACACTGGACTTAGGCTCTGGCTGGGGTAAAGGGTACTTTACACGCTGCGACATCGCTAGCGATCTAGTTAGCGATGTGAAATTTTAGATCGCAAGTGCGATCTTTCGGATCACACATAGGTCATTTTATGCATGTGCGATCTCGAAAGATCGCACTTGCGATCTAGAATTTCACATCGCTAACGGGATCGCTAGCGATGTCACAGCGTGTAAAGTACCCTTAAATCGACACACGCATGAGCACTAGCTGCCTCTCTACACTTAGCCGTGGAGGAAGAAGCAGCCAGGTGAATGACCCAAGGCATGGCCAAAAATGGCAGCTGGCGCCTGAGCACATCTGGAACCACAGCAGGCTGCTTGCGGCTACAGCGGTGGCGATTCATAACAGGGGGGTTTATCATATTTTTAAAAACATTTTTTTTCACATTTTATTGTTTTTACTAGTCTCCTTAGAAGATTTGAAGCTGTGATCTTCCCATAGCTTGTGCTGTACAGAGCACTGCTCTGAAAAAATTATGATTTTTCTATGACTGCCATCTCTCAGCTAGCGTTCACAAGAAGTTCATCATGACAGACATAGGAGTCATCAGAAGAGGTGAGCGAACCTTAGGCTCAGGACTTGGGCTCAGAAAATGATGTAAAAATCAGCCAGGTTAGTATCGTGCTGTGCTCGTGTCTGCGGGGTGCCCTGCATTGTGCGGACTGCAGGTACTGTTTCTTTGGCTCAAATTAGGCTTACATTCATCATATTAAGATGTGTAGTTCATGGAGAATTAACATAGCAAAACACTTCCAAAGGTGTGTGGGGTGTGGGTGGTGGTGTTTTTTTTTTTTTTTTTTTTAATTCTCAGTAAACTATACATCTTAGTATGCTGAATGTAAGACTAATTTAAGCTGAAGGAACTGTACCCGCAGCGCACACAATGCAGGGCATCACGAGACATTAGCACAGCGCGATACTCACCTGGCTTATTTTCACATCATTTTCCAAGCCCGAACCCTGAGCCTAAGGTTTGGTCATCTCTAGTTATCAGCTGACCCCTTGCTATCATGTCTACCGATCGGTGCCTTATGATCACGTCATAGGGCTGCCAATGGGAGCGGGGGATGATGCACTCTCCGCCGGCATGCAGTAAATCTAGCTGTCACGCTGTCAGATTGACAGTGGGATTTGGCTGGATAGCCAATCTTCCCGCCGTTGTTAGAGGCACAAGTCAGCCAATCAGATCAGCCAACATGTGGAGGGAAAGATGCAAGCTCAGTATGAGAGACTTCAAAGAGAGAGACACAACCTATGACGTACTGTTCGTGAATAGTGTTGAGCAAGTAGTTAACTATTCGTACTCGCTATGCTGTTAGCGACTACTGTCCGCTAATAACATATTCGTTACGAGTAGCGGGTGCAGTGTAAGTCAATGGGAAATACTCACTAAGTAGCGAGTAACCCCAAAGCCGTACTATTCGCTACTTGCACGAAAGGTATGGCTTTCGGATTACTTGCTGCTTAGCCAGTATTTCCCTTTGACTTACATTGTGCCCGCTACTCGTAACGAATATGCAAGTAGCGGACAGTACTCGCTAACAGCATAGCGAGTACAAATAGTTAACTACTCGTGTAATATTAGTCGTGAAGGGTTAATAACCAGTGGCGACCTAGACCATGCTATAGCCTAGTCGGATATGCAGTCTCAGTGACTGGTGATTTTTAAAGTATGTCTCTCTCTGAAATGCCAGTGTGTCAAAACACCCCTGGCTGTGATGGTGGTTGATATATGCTGCCTGTGGATTGGTCAGCATGTATCAACTGTTAGATTAATTTTAAGTTACGGTGTGTTATAAAACTGTTATACAATTTTTTGACATGTACTAAATCTGAACAAGGTGATCACATAAAGACTGTATTCATGAACAAAAAAATATGTTTATAGAGGACAAGATTCCAGAACATTATATTGTATGGTAATCTAATATTGCAATTTATAGAAAAGATTTAAGTACTGGTAGCATCTTCTTCTTCTTCTTCTTCTTATTATTATTATTATTAATAGTAGTAATAATAATAATCTTTAGTTCTATTGCGCCAACATATTCCACAGCGCTTTCAATTCAGAGTTTGATAATAATGATAAAATATAATTATTTATTTTTAGAGCACCATTTATTTCAGTGCTGCTGTACATGAGAAAAGGGTTTTGTATACAAAATACATATAGAAATTAAAATGCACAAACTAACAATGACGGACTGGTACAGAACAGAGGCGGCAGTGCCCTTGTGGCCTTACAGTCTACGGGATAATCGTGAAGGAAAAAGTGGTTGCATTAATGATTAATAATAAAAAAATAAACAATGGTAAAAACAATTAGAATATTTCAAGGCTTTTTTTACTGTCAAGGTCCAACTAGCTTTTCACTGCTTTTTCTACTAAGTAGCACAGTTCAGACAATAGAAGAAGATCCACTGCGCCTGAAATATATCTGAAGTTCAAACTCATTTGATTATAGTGAAAACATTATATTTCTTCAGACAACAAAACGCAATATGACTTTGCTGAAGCATATTAAGCGATAGAAGAAAAAAACAAGAGCTGAGAAAAAGCTGCTTATTTCTCAGGGTCTCAAAGTAAGGGCAAAGAGGAGAACAAATTGTTGATTTCAAGGAGCAGCTCAGTATTCATTTGAATTTCCATAATATGCTCAGGTGTATAATGTATAGCGCTGCGGAAAGCTTGACAGGAAGGCTCCTCGCAAACATATGTCATGAGCTGAATACAGAACACAACAGCAAATTGTAAATACTGAAAAATAAATGAGATTATTTGTGGTCTGATTTAATGATAACTCATTTTTCCTTAGGAGATAATTAGTAAGAATACTAGATTTAGATTTCATCAGGGTGATGCCTATGGACCCGATGAGTAGATATCAAATAACATTTATTAGTGAGGTTTACTACTACTGGAGATATAATTAAAGGGGGTGTCCAACACTTGGAGCATCCTTGCTTAAAGATTATATTCCCCAACGTAAAAAAAAAAATAACAGACACTCACTTCTGGCACTGGCGCCGTTCCTGCCATGTTGGGGCAAAAGTAAAAGGCCTTTAACTAAAGTATTATCAGTGGTAATTGGCGAGGGACTAAAAATCAATATATAAAGGATAACTCCAGTACTCAAGAGATGACAAAGGGTCAAATGGAAATTAGAATTTTTTTATTTGTAAAAAGGGTGCACCTCAACCTATGCAAAACGACGTTTCGGCTTCGAGGAAGCATTCATTAAGGTTTTGCGTATAAAGCGTTGAGGGTTTTGGGGGAAACAATCTGCAATAAAAATCAAAGCAAACCTGGCTTAGTTACCCATATATACCAATCCCAGCCTTGCTTTCATTTTTTAGGAGAGAAATTTAACATGTGCTTACATAAGGTCAAAAGAGATAGTGAACAAGATGCAAGCTATATACGAGCATACTCGGAGAAAGAAAGCCAGGCTAACTGGTATGGAACCACAGGTGCCACAAACTAATAATATGGCACATTTACCAAAACATCTGTCTTGTAAGCCACACAAATTAGGTCGTTCAGGAGATTAAACTTGATGATAAAGCAAAAGACCACTGACTTACAGGACCAATGGAAAGAGGACAAATTCGCTAACATGTTGATGTTCTACAATGAAGCTACCTTTCACCTCAGTAGGAAGGTCAATTATCACAACGTTAGAATTTAGGGCTTGGAAAAATCATGCAATCTTATTGATCACATGAGGGATTCCCCCAAAGTTAACGCATTCTGCGCAATGACAGGAGTAAAGTCTACAATGTCTTCTTTTTTACTAAAGATACTGTCACTGGCCATTCCTAACTAGATATATGAAAGAAATGTTTTCTGCCACCGATGGTGGAAGATCTGCCAAGTGTAGTCTATCAGCAGGCTGGGGAACCTCCACATTTCCATTTGGATGTTCGTCGATACCTGAATGAAATTCTACTGAAATACTGGATCATCCACATCGGGAACAATGATGCATCAAAATTGATTATCTGACAACCAGTGACTGCATATAGTAGGGCTACATCAAGTTCTGTCTGTTAATGTTCAAATTGTGAATATGCACCAACAAATTGCACTTATACTGATAGGAATGCCAGCTCATGTCCTTGGTTCTGCTTTAGTTTCTTGTACTTGGTACAACTGAGGGAGGGGCCACTCCATTTTGGGCTGGGTATCTTGTCTTTTCAAGGCACAATACTTAGTGCAGGCCATCTACTCATTGTTTTAATTTTGTTTTAAAAAATATATTAAACTATATCTGTCCCTCCACAATGGTGGACAGACTTATGGTGGAAATAAATCTATGTCATGAATGTCAAATGGGGAAGAGTTTTGATGGACATATTGATTCTGACAACTGCGACATTACTGCTGTTATAAAAGGTCAATCGGGCAATGAGTCCTCATTAAACAATGTTTTGCTGGCAGGTAATAAAATGCAATATGTCTCTTTCAAATTTGTTTTGGCAATCGGTGGCATCAGGGAATGTCATTCATAAGGAATAAAATGCAAACAGTAAAAGATCTCATTCCTAATACTGATGGATGAGCTTAAATGTGACAAAAAAGATAAAATTGATATCATAGTATGAAATAAAGTTGGCTACTTTAATAAAGTCATTGGAAATTAATAGCAATGAACTAGAATATAAATCTACAATGCTAAAAAAAAATCTACACACCCCTGTTAAAATGCCAGATTTATTTGGTGTAAAAAAAATCATACCAAGAAGCATTACGTTTACGACCTTTAATGTCACTCAATCTGTACAAATTCACTGAAAAACTAACTAAAATAATTGGGAGGGGTGACATTAAATAAAAATAATCTAAAATAATTTAGTGTCTTAAGTGTTAAAATCCTCTTATAACTGGGGATGTGGTTGTTTTCAGAATTAGACAATCACATTTAAACTCCTGCTACATAGTAGTGTCACGACCAGGGATACTACCTATACTGGCAGTAAAGGACTACATACAGGAAGTGGGAAGGAATGCCTTACAGCTCAGTCGAGAACAAACTATAAACCACACCCAAATAGGCGACATTACCTACAACTGGACGTCCCTAAAAACCTGATGAGACAAGAAGAAAACAGGTTTGGCAGGATTCCAAGAGACCTATGGCAACAATAACCCCTTCACAACCAAGAACGTATATATACGTCCTTGGCTGTGCCTGTCCCTTTAATGCATAGTGAGCCCGCATTATTCCAAGCAGATGTCTGCTGATCTGCTCAGCAGACATGTGGAGCTAACAGGCACAGGCAACTATAGATGTGCGGCTAACTACATATGTTTAACATCTACAAATTCGAACTGACCTGGCAGACTCATATTACCAGGACAGTTTTACCATACAGTGAACATGGTAAATAAAAATCCCAAAAAACAATTGTGGAATTGTACTTTTTTTTTTTTTTTGCAATTTCATAGCACTTGGATTTTTTTCCTGCTTTCCAGCACAATATGGGACAGAATGAATGGTGTCATTCAAAAGTACAACTTGTCCCACAAAAAGTATGAGCTCAAATGGCTATATTGATGGAAAATAACACTATGGCTCTTGGACAAAGGGGAGGAAAAAAATTAAACAAAAAAACGGAAAATATCCCCAGGTGAAGGGGTTAGAGGCTGCAGGAATTACTGGCAAGTACTGGCTGTGTAGTGGATGTGACAACAATATCCCATATTCTTCATATGTCTTACCTATGGTATAGTGTGACAAGACGGAAGACTTATCTGAAAGAGAAAAATATCCAAGCTGGCTATGTTTTGCCAAAACTTACATCAAGTTTGTCAAAAACATGTGGTAAACATGCTATTTGCTGATAAAATCAAGATAAAAGATTATGGCCATAATTTTAAAAAGTAAGTTTGGTGCAAAACGCACCACCAAAAGAACACCCTACCCAAAGTGAGGCATGGTGGAGACACAAATGTATGTTTTTTTCTGTTGATAAAGATGTCGCTCAGTGTTGAAATGCATTTTGAAAAAAAGATAAAACTGTCACAAAGACTATGGAATAGTAGGAAAGCGGGGATCCTAAGCTGTCCCTCAAGCTAGGAGAGCCCATGCTATACCTAATCTCAGGAATATTCATGATGGTGAGAGTCTTGTCTCCTTCCTGGCCCTGCTCCTGACCAGTCCTGATCTGATTCTCATTCCCACAGGGAGGGACAGGACAAGAGTGTGATGAAAGCCACAGATAAAGGCAGACAAGGAAAAACCAATACTTTGTCACACAGCACGCATACAGAAAGGTAAATACAATAAGAGGAAGCAGGAAGGAAGCTACAAAACAAAAAGGGATAAACTCCATAATCGGGCCAAGCAAAGAGCAGAACTTTCACCAGTAAGTCTGGGACACCCCACCTCCCAAACCAACATAGAATGAACTATAGCTGTCATGGGTGAAAGGTTTCAACCAGCATAAATAGGTAGAGAGCACATGCGATAGGTCTCCCTACAACATGTGACCAGAGGAGCAAGCACACCAGCAGAGATTAACTCTTGCTAGTCTGCCTAAAAATCCGCACAGAGCAGGACGACGCCCAAGCCTGCCTGTGTTGATCCGACATCAGAGAAACCATCAGCCGTTGTCATAATTTGCAATCTGAACAGCCGCCAACGCCGCCATTTGAGCCAGAAGGTTTGTCACAAAACCCTTACCACTTCTAAAGAATCTGCTTAGTCCAGCAGTGCAGCCCATGTAATGTGTTTTATCCAATTGGATCCAAAGATAAATGAAAACATACAGAGTTGCAATTGCACAGCCATTGTTTTATTTATGCTGCCCATGTTTTGGGAACCATGAATCTTACCACCATTTCCCGTTAAGCCTTACTAAGCATTTTCTGTGTATTGTCTACCTGTTTTTATTTTCAGGTGAAAAATGTTAAGTTTTAACAAACTGTTTATGATGAACCACCATTACAAGAATATTTGTTTAGCGATAACCATCCAGCAGCCAGAATGTCTGCTAGATAGGCAATAGGCTAACATGAATGAATGGGTCTGATCTACACATGATTTAGAAATCCCATTGTAATAAAATAAAATATGGCTAAAATATGTGATTTGTGTCTTTCAAAAAAACTAAAATAATAAAAATTATATATAGATATATATTTAGTGATATCATCAATATGTAGTTCTCTATCTCTCTATATACAGATATTAAAGCAACAATGTGTTTCATATTTTATATACATATATATATATATATATACAAATATATAGATATACATATATATACACACACACACATATGTATGTATATATATATATATATATATAAACACACACATATATATTGAACACATTGTTGCTATATATACACACATACATACACATATATATATATACAAACACACACATACACACATATATATACACACACATAAACATATATAGACATACACATTATATATATATATATATATATATATATATATATATATATATATATATATATATATACACACACACACACAGTATACACACACATATGTATATGTAGAACAAAGGCAACAATGAATTTCAATAAAAAGAAATATAATAGCTAAGACCAGTATGTAACGTTTTACATCTAATCCGCAGTCACAAAGGTAATAATTATACATAATTAAGCAAGAACTCTGGGAGTGGGAAGCTGTTATTGGCCACATAATGAGAAGTAATGAAGCCTAGTGATCCAGGCCATTATCTGAGCAATAGCTGTCTGTGCTTGGGATCCAGTTTATTGCTGCTATTATGAAAAAGGAAAGAAATGGAAAGAAATAGCTCCTATTTTAGTCTTGGAGAAGGCATTTGTATCACCTTTGCTATAGAGTTCATACTTTACAGATAGTAATGGATCCATCAGCTTAAAGAGTGGATGCTGCATAATACTCCTTTATGGTGTCTTCGTAACACTTGACTGATGGTATACATGTTGGAACAGTTCCAATGTCATAGGCCTTCATTAGAAATGCCAGTCACTTTTAACTTTACCATCACCTTGAAGTAAGATGACACAATATGTAATACAGGTTGGCCATAAATAATTGTCCCATTAGGCTTTGTTCACATCTGTGAGCAGATTCTGTCAGAAACACATGGCAGGAAAAAATAGTGCAGCATGCTCTTTAAAATATCAGACACCATGACAGAAGCCTGACAAACACCATTAAAGCCAGTGGAGTTGATTGAGGGCCATTGTTTTCCATCACAGTTCTAAATACTTTAAAAAAAAATTCAACAAATTTGATTTTAATCAATAGATCTTGAAATAATAATAATTTTCACAATTGGATGCGCTTAAAAAAATGTTCCTGTCCTGAGAGAATCTACTATGTTTCTCCCTACAATGTACTGTGTAATGGCCATACAGGGACATGGTCTGATCATACCACAGCTCCTGAGCCAGGGAGAAAGGTAAAAAAAGTATACAAACATTACAACACGCAAATTATTCTTTCTTCGAGGTAAAAAAAAAAATAGACAGGGAAATGTTTTACCTCACAGAAAGAATCAGCTAGATCCCGTGCTGTAATATATCTTTATAATTATTATAGCGCCATTTATTTCATGGCACTTTACAAGTGAAAGAGGATATATGTACAACAATTATTAACAGTGCAAAACAGACTGATATAGGAGGAGATAGGACCCTGCCCGCGAGGGCTCACAGTCTACAGGGAATGGGTGATGGTACAATAGGTGAGGACAGAGCTGGTTGCGCAGTGGTGTACTGGACTGAGGGTTATTGTAGGTTGTAGCTTGTTAATGATAATGTTTTGCTTCCTCCATGGCCCAGGAGCTGTGGTATGATCAGACCATATCCCTGTACGGTCAGACACGGCCATTACACAGTACATAGCAGGGACACATATCAGATTATCTCAGCAAAGGAACATATTTTTTTTAAAGGGAACCAAACATCAGCATTTTCCTATATAAGGTGCAGCCAGTGCAGTATTGGCACTATCAGGCACATTGTGCACATACCATTAGGGGGCAGCTCGGGTGTTTAGGCTGTGAAATCCAACTTTATAAAGATTGAAAAATCAAGCACTTTTTGATTGACGTGTGCACCTCTGCTGCTAATGTCCGGGCAGGTTATGCACGTGTATCCCCGCCCCCCCCCACCGCCTGTTCCTCCCTCTCTCTGGTTGTATTCAAATTTCTCTCTTCAAAAACATGGCGCCCGAGTTGGCCCCTGCGCATAGCGCTCATCTCCGGCGCCATGTTTCTGAAGCCCGCAGTAGCTAGTATTACCTGCAGGCACGATATCGTGCCGCCTAGGACACCGGGACGCCACAGGAAAAAGCCAACAGTAGCCTGCCAGCGACATCGGGGGTCAGGTGAGGTAAGTTCACAATGGACTCGCATGACTCCCTGACGGCAGTGCTGCGAGACCCGGTCACTGTGTCCTGGGGTGGCACGATATCGTAGCTGCAGGTAATACAAGCTACTGCGGGCTTCAGAAACATGGCGCCGGAGATAAGGCTGCACCTTATACATGAAAATCCTGATGTTTGGTTCCCTTTAAACACATCTAATTGTGGAAATAATTATTATTCCAAGATATATGGTATTCACTAAAATTAACTTTGTTGTTGGAACAACCCCTTTAACATAGATGTGAACCTAGGCTTACCAAGATCTTGCCAGCTGATTACTAAAACACACTCATGTTACCATGACTCAGTCAATGACATATCTACAAAAAACGAAGCATGTGCTATTTTAACCCCTTCAGGCCCCCGGGCACTTTCCGTTTTTGCGTTTTTGTATTTTGCTCCCCTTCTTCCGAGAACAGAAACATTTTTATTTTTCCGTCAATCTTGCCATATGAGGGCTTGTTTTTTGCGGGACAAGTTGTACTTTTAAATGAAAGCATAAGTTTTACCATATAGTGTACTGGAAAACAGCAAAAAAATTCCAAGTGTGGAAAAACTACAAAAAAAGTGTGATGGCACAATAATTTTTGGGATGTTTTATTCACGGTGTTCACTATATGGTAAAACTGATGTGTGGGTATGATGCCTGAGGTCGGTGCAAGTTTGTATACATCAAATATGTATAGGTTTACTTGTATATAAGGGGTTAAAAAAATTCACAAGCTTGTCCAATAAAAGTGGCGTACGTTTTGCGCCATTTTCCGAAACACGTAGCATTCTCATTTTTTGGGATCCATGGCTCACTGACGGCTTATTTTTGCGTCTTGAGCTGACGTTTCTAATGGTACCATTTTTGCGCAGATGCTACGTTTTGATCAGCTGTTATTGCATTTTGCGTAACACTTGCGGCGACCAAAAAACATAATTTTGGTGTTTGAAATTGTTTTGCCACTACGCCGTTTACCAATCAGATTAATTGATTTTATATTTTGATAGATCGGGCATTTCTGAACGCGGCGATACCAAATATGTGTATATATATATTTTTTTAACCCTTTAATTTTCAATGGGGTGAAAGGGGGGTGATTTGAACTTTTAGGCTTTTTTTTAAAAACTTATTTTTTACTTTTTTTTTTTAATATTACTAGTCCCCCTAGGGGGCTATAGTGATCAGCAATCCGATCGCTCTTCCCTATCTGCTGATCACAGCTATACAGCTGTTAACAGCAGATACGGTCACCTCCTGCTTCACTGGCCTCCGCGCCGAGTGAAAACTGAAGTGACTTGTCATAGCTGCAGGCGTCATCACATGACCCTGTGCTACCATGGCAACCACTGAACGTCACGTGATCACTCACATGACTTCCGGTGGGGGCGGCGGTAAGTAAAAATCGTGACCGCGCGTAGATACATCTTGCTGCCAGACTTTGGCAGTGAGATGTAAGGGGTTAATGTTACAGGTGGAATGCGATTCCACTCGTAACATGCAGGCACACATCAGCTGTTGAAAACAGCTGATGTGTGCCGATCGCCACAGCCTGCCTGCGGCAGGGGGCGGGGCTTAGCGGCACACACTCCATGACGGAAAGATCCGTCAAAGGTCGTTAAGGGGTTAATGGGTTCATCCACCTAAACAAAATAGTTAAAAAACTAAAAACACACAAAAAATAATAAAAATCCTACATATTATTTACCAATCCCTTGCCACAGCTTTAACCATTGGTGGACAACCTCTTTAATAAAATTGTAGCAAGCACCGTTACGTCTAACAACTTTATAACTTCATATGCAGAAATCCAAGATAAAAATCCAAGACGGGACAGAATCTTCGGATTTGTCTGATTTACAACAATGGATTTATTCGACTTTCATGTGAAACGTTTTTTTTTTTTTTGCATTTGATTGAGAAATCATATCTTAAGAACGAGCACAGAAAAACAAGTGTCTACAAAATAAGTGCAGTAGATGACATCTGACGCTAGCTGGTAATGTAGACGAGAAAGAGTAATTGTATTTGAATGAACATAGCAATTTGTAGCAATGAAAGACAATATGTTTGTGTTGGAACTAGTCTAGCTTTGGATACAACACAAGCAGAAAATTCGTGTTCTACATAACAGATCAACAAATCTAAAAAGCTTTGACGTGTTCAGAACAGAAAGCCAAAAACATCAGCGTTATAGCCAGCATTAACATGAGCAAGCTTTTTGTAACATTCACTGAACATTCTAGGGGCAAAGGTCAGTGTGCTGTGAGTGTAAAGAATGCCAATGGCGGGCTAGAGCTGTTAACACGTAAAAGATGATTATCTATTTTGTGCTTCATTTGTTGTAACAAAGAATGTCTATTTATAGGTCATCAATATATAACAGTACTATGCAAGAGTTTTAAGAAGGTGTATTTAAAATGATACAAAGAAAGAAAGCTTTCAAAAATAGAAGTACCGTACTTGTGGTGAATTTTTATCAATTAGCAAAAAGCAAAGTGAATGAACAAAATAGCAAACTAAATGCAATCAATGTTTTATGTGACTGCCCTTTCTTGTCTGGGATTACATCAAGAGATAGAAGGATTTACACAAGACAACAGCCACAGAAGATCTGTGGTTAGACCTCCAAGATGTTTAATTGTTCCTAGGAACACTTTTAAGATTTTATTGTTGGCCCATATCCCACAGATTAGATTTTGCTTTCAAGTCATAATTATTTTAAATATATTGTTTTACCCAATAGGGGTGTTATAGTGGAGTTATAGGGTGCGTCCCCAAGACACCCCCATAGGCTGGGCATCTCGGAAGCCCCTCTATTAACCAAAGTTCAGTTAAAAAAGACCCAAACAATTTCAGCTGTTGAAAGATATAGTGAGCAGTCTATATTGCTCTGTATTTAACCCCTTCACGATATCCGCCGTACATGTATGACGCATGTCTGAAGTGAGTGCATGGAACAGGCTCAGGGATGAGCTCACTCCATACCCAGCAGGTAATGGGTGTGTGTTACAGCCAGGACCTGCCACTAACAATTACGGGTAATGTGGATTTAACATGCGCTGTCATTGGGGAACTCAATTTTAAGTGCTCATTGATGCAACTGTGACGTAATTGTGGGTTAGCGACACAACCACTAAAATAATAAAAAAAAAAAACTGGACATGTTTGCTATCACTGTAATTGTACTGATGTGCTGAATCATACTGCAAAGTAATTTTAACACAAAATGTACATCATAAAACCATGTCAGAATAATAATAATAATAATAATAATTTTATTCATTTATATAGCGCTATTAATTCCATAGCACTTTACATACATTGGCATTCAGTTTTCTATTCACTATTTCACTTCATTTGGAAATTTTTCCCCGTTTTGCAGTACGCTATGTGGTAAAATGAATGGTGTCGTTCAAACGCACATCTCGTCCCGTAAAAAACAACCCTTATCTGTCTATGTGGACATAAAAACAAACGTATGGTTCTGGGAAGAAGAATAAAAAAACAAAAATGCAAAAACGAAATTGGCTTTGTTGTGAAGGGGTTAAAATGTATCGGTCATGTTCGGTGACATTCAAAATCAGTTGTTATATGGACATTCCAAATTACACTATTACCGGGTAATATCTGACTTGTATCCTCCTTGTTTGAACGGTTTTGTCCCTCTGCATTCACCGACTCTAAGTTGTCTCTGAGCTAGTGGGTGGAGTTGGAAGCTATATCATTCCCTATAAAACAGCATGCAGACAATGGATTCCTGCTCTCTTTTGTAGCACACCCTTGTAAACAGCAGAGGAAACAAGACCAATATACAGCAGTATTGAGCAGTGTGGATGTGAATTTAGCACTAGGGTGTGATAAAACACTTACTAGAACAAGTAGCATATGGTTTATCCTTTCTCCTATGGTTTAGTGCCTCCTTCTGTCACTATGCTTTTCTCTCCTCCATATAAACTGATTACTCAGTGAGCTGGCAGTCTTGTCTTGAGCATAGAGGGATTTTAGCTGTTTTTCAGAGTGAATAATGAGCTTAAGAGGCATAGGGGAGAAGACGTCTGACAAAATATAATACAGGTTTCTTAGACTTTCTTGTAATATTGATTTCTGAAAAAATATTGAAATGACAGTGCCTATTTATTGGAGATAACTCTGTGGAGCAAAAAAGCATAATAGGGACTTACCCGGCATGGGAACAATTGACAAAAATTAGGCGCACTCACCTACTGCGGTTCTGAAATTCACAATCCCTGAAAAATACGTGCAAAAACGGTAACAGCCGCAGCCCCGAGGTGAGACGTAGAAACAATTGGAGAACTCGTCGGATATACGCCGCACTATCACCACGGAATCCGATGTTAACTTTATTCCTTTACTCTTTGTACAGGTTGACGCGTTTCAGAGACATCTGTCTCCTTCATCAGGACGTCAAAGCAACAGTAAGTTATCGACTTCTTCTCCAATTGTTTCTAGTGCCTATTTATTAAAAGTGGACTAACTATAAGGAGATTTCAGCTCCGTAGCCTGCAGATCAGTGAATGCAGCACTCTTCTAAAGTACAGGCTTGTAATGTAGGGCCAGAGCAAAATTAAAAATTGGTTCTATATGTAACCCATAGGCAGGTGACTGAAGGTGGACATAGGGCTAAGCAAACTACACACTGTATAAATATCTATTCATTTAAAAAAATTGAATTTATTAAAACATCTGGTCAATGTGGGGAGAAGAAAAAAACCCCCCTAAATAACAGAAAAGAACGGAAACAACAGTTTTGTGATCACCTAACTTCACCTTTACACAGCGTGGATCTCATGCCACTCCTGGGCTACAGTTTGTTCGCTAATACTCTGGGACAGAGCTACGAAATGCTTGGAAATGCAGAACAGATGTGGCCTTTTTCAGACTGGTGGATAATGGAAAACATTGCACGCAGGACATAATAGTTTGCACACAAGAAATTGATCATAAAATATTTCCATGCATTTTATTTTAGACCACTGCTAGGAATAGAAAATACTGCCGACAAATCAAACTTTAACCCAGAGTGTGCCAAAGTCATTTAGATACCTCTCTGGCACAAAATGGGTTACCGACTTCTAGTAAAAGACCAAATGTGCTAAATGTACAAGGATTCCCCGGATGACTTTTCATTAAATCAGTTAAAAAGCTGTAAATCTGCTGTTAGGCAATCTACATCAATGCCACGTATGGGGTGAAATTCTCTCGCAGAAGTACAGAGCGCAGCAATAAACCTGTTGAGGGGACAGATTTAGTGTTCACCAAGGCTAAGTGTTTAAGAGGTCTCTACAGTGTAATTTGTCATTACAAGAAGAATTTTTTTTTCGGCTAGAACTTTAACACACTGGCAATTGCCTCACAGACCTCATTACTACTGGTTTCCTATGACATATTTCCCTTTTATTGAATATATAGGTGCGAAAAGGAGAAGTCATAAACCTGAAAGCAAATGTAGAGCAAAAGGAAAAAAATATCAGAAATCTATGACTGTGTGAAGGGAATGCAACACCTTGACTTGATAAAATAGATCATCCTCTGGAAAAGGAACCCGCTTAATACCTTGTGATGACAGGTGGGGTCAGCCCGGCTCTATTGACATCATGCTTTAAACAAAAAAAAAAAAATCCAACATAGTCAGAGTTGTATTGGCCAAACAATGACTTTGATGGATCAGCATATAGAATATCAGTATGCTTTACAGCTACATACTATAAATACCACAACACATACATTCTCTTCATGATGGAAGTCACAAGCATAATTCTGACATATGCTCGTCAGAACTGTTCAAACACATATACTAAATGCAAAGTTCAAATATGGTGCAAGGTGCTCTCTACATTCACAAGTGCTTATATAAGGCAAACGTATCAAAAATAAAGATAAAATCCAGTATACTAAACTAATAAAACCAGTATGTGATGTGCACTGATGCCAAGCATCTATAAAGGTGCCATGGCATATCATCACGTGGTGCTCCCTTAATTTGGAATAATGTACCCAGTTAAATGGAATCTGTCACCTTTTCAAATTTTTTCTTGTTATTAATATGGGGATACAGGTAGCATAGAGGAGGAATTAGCCATACCTGTATGCCTCCTGGATGAGGGGTCATTTGACAAAAATCCTCTTTTATATCTTTTATCTTCCGGGATATGCGCGTGTGCTGCCCGGAAGATAAGCCTGCCTGCAGTCCTCATTATACAGGACTCCACCTCCTCCTCTCTTCCCTGGTGTCCCTGTGACATCAGGTGCGCAGTCAGAAATCCAGCGCATGCACATTCTGCCTGCCATCTCTCCCCTGCATTGTGAAGTAGGAGTGACTCCTTGACACCTGCGCACATCAAAATTGAAGCATGTGCCTACAGAAGAGGAAACAGTGCAGGGGAGAGACAGCAGGCATATTGCGCAGGCACAAGATTCCGGCTGTGGACCTGACATCACAGAGACACCAGGGAAGAGAAGAGAAGGAGGAATCATGTATAATGAAGACCAGAGGGCAGCTTATCCTCCAGGCCGCAGAGGCCTCACAGCCTGGAAGATGGAAGATATAAAAGATGATTTTTGCCAAATGACCCATCATCCAGGGGACATACAGGTATGGCTAATTTTACCTCTATGCTGCCTGTATGATCATATTAATAACAAAAAAATGCAAAAGATTGACAGATTCCCTTTAATGTGAGCATGCATGTTCAAGAAAGAGTCCAGGAAAGTACAGTGGAAGTATAAAAATGATTGCACAATGGCACAAAAAAGTTATAATGACTACTGAAAGTAATCCTCATATGTACAAGTATGTGACTTGGAGGAGTTGAGAATAATGAAAAGGTTAGAAAGCTACCCCCAACCAATATTAATCAAATAGGTATCAAACATACACAGCATTTATTGACAAAGCTCTGCGCGCAGCAGTGATTTTGAAGGGCAGGGAGCGGAGTGCTCAATGGTCTTCACTTTTCGCAAGGATTGAAGCATAGTGAAGAACAGTTTAGCAATGTCAAACGGACGATTAAGCTGATGCTTAATGACTTGAAGCACTGAGGTGTAATCTCTTGTCTCTCATGGTAGGAGAGAGAAATAATTCTTAATAAACTGTTGCATCTAAAGCAAATGATTGAGACAGGCTACTGTACAATTCATGAGGCAACTCAACTTTATACTAGTTATGCATACTTAATGACGAGTTGGTAAAGTTTGTATCATATAAATCATCAGTTGCATTTTTGGTTCTAAAATATTATCCTATACATCACTAACGGATTAAAGGATTTAGTATAGGATTGACAACATCTGCACGGAGTTTGCTTGTTCCTCCCATGTTTGCGTGAGTCTCGTCTAGGATTTGCAGTTTCCTTCTACACTAGAAAGATATATTGTTAGGTAATGTAGATTGTGAGCCGCGATGTGGACCATGATAATGATGTCTGTAAAGGGCTGATGAATATATAAGCAAAGTATAATAAATAATAATACTCACACAATGGGTAGAGCAGCAACAGAATAACCGGGGTAAACCATTTGCTTTTAAGTGTTATATCAAACATTAGAAAATAATGACTTCAAGGGCACGCTCACACGAGCGTATGAATAGGACAAGTGGAAAGTGAGAAAATCTCACATTACACTCACACCAATGTTAGTCAATGAGGCAGAGCAGTTGGTCAGCTTTTTTTACTCATCCAGATTCTGGATAAGAAAAAAGTCGCAACATGCTGCGATTTGCTGCCAAAATGGTCCGAGATTTGCCAATAAAAGTCAAAGGGTGCGAGAAAAAAAACAGATGCCACACAGACCATCCTAGTAACATAAGTTTTTTTTGGATACAATTCTATCATGTAGCATAGAACACTGTAAATGGTCCTGGAAATGACTAATAGCTGCTGAGAAAAAAAACGAATTGCACACTGACAGCACATGAACGACAAGTGAGAAAAAAAAACGTCCTACTATCCTGGGCAAGAATGAGACCGTTTTTACTAACATTCGTGTGAGTCCAGCCTAATACTGAATCTTTGTTCAAGAGAAGTTTTGATTATGATGTTTAGGCAAACTAGGGGGTGTCTACCACACAGACAGAAATTAAAAAAAAAGCATTAAACTGTGTGGCTGTGCTGGGATAAGCAAACGTATTTCCATACAGCACTGTTGCTGGATCACTAATGTCCCTTGGCTCCCCATTTTGAGCATACCACTTGGACACCTCCTTAGCGGTATGTACTTCTGTACAGTATGTGTACAATCTAGAATTTGTGCAGATATGGGTAGCAGGATGTCCTGCGTCTCCTGCATCTGTACACATGGTGGTCTCAGAACATATCAATGAGCGGTAACCCAGCTTTCCAGTTTCAAGGTGGTGGTCTCCGAACATACCGTTATTGAATTCTAACTTAACTTTCCCATTATCAGCAGTAGTCTCAAATGTATCAGCACTATGATGTAAGCACAGAGTAATTTACATTGAGTTACATTAAAAATAGTCTGATTTGGAAAAATAAACTTAGACATGAAAAACAGTTATATCATACACAGTTTAATAAACATAAATGTTAAAAAATATTGATGGGTTGTCAAATTTGGAGAAGCTTTTGCAAAAAAAAAAACCAAAAAAAAAACAAACAACAATTGCCACCAGACCACTAAGGCAATCTTCAAAGTATCTAAGAGTAGTTTTACCTCTATACACGTCCCTTGTCAGGCAGGCCACACTTTAAATACTTGGGACAATTTTGGGGTCCAGTGTATAAAAAGCAGAACTAGCTAAACCAGAGCACCAAAACGAGAAGACAGACCATTATTTAAGGGAATTGGTGGGCTGCATCACCACAACAGATAATCAAACTTTGGGTTATTCAATGCGAAAAAAAACAAGAATTAGGGGTGATCTTATAACAATGTACACATATATGAATGGACTGTACAGAGTTTTTTCAAATGATCTTTTAACCCTCTGGCCTGCAATATTGACAAGTAGACATCTTCTCCATGTAAAGGAAAGAAGGTTTAATCATCATCACGGATGTTGATTCTTTACTGTACGAGCAGTGAGAGTATGGAACTCTCTCCTACATGATGTTATGATGGTCCACTCACTAAACAAGTCCAAGAAGGGCCTGGGAAAATTTAATATTACAGATTATGGGCTCTAGAGTTTGGAGATAGGATTTTGTTCCAAGGAATTAATCCAATTGTTGTACATGAAATCGGAAAGTAATCTTAGAAATTTTTCCTTGTATATGAGACAATTGGTATCTGCCTCAAGACCAGCACCATAGGTGATAGGCTGAGCATGATAGACTTGTGCCTTCTTTTAACCTTAAAACTATAAAATACAGAACAGAAAATAGAATTGGGAAAGAAGGCTGACATAAGGCATCCAATGACTGTTAAAAGTATCAAGCATCCCCTTTGTGTCCATCATTCTTGCTCAATTTCCCATGTTAGTCTGACTCTACAGAGATCTCTTCTTAGTAAAGTCAAATCTATCTTCTGACATGTCTCTATGATGTTAGACAATACAAATTGGTGCAAAAAAGTCATTTTAAAATTCCTAGGCTTCCATGTGTTTCATTACATTTGCAGATTACAGACTAACATTACTGTATGGTAGTGTAGAGTAGTGTGGTGGTGGTGGTGGTGGTGGTGGTATAGTGCTTGCTGAAAGGGAAAAACAGGTTAGAAACAGGGATTCTGGAACAATCCCAACTACTGTGCTTTAAATTAGATTCTATATTGATTGTATCTCAGTATAAAAAAAATATATACTATAACAAAATATAATTAAATTTATATAAATTAGCCAAGAATCACGATGTAGACTGCATGGATAGAATCATAGAATGGTAGAGTTGCAAAGAACCTCAATGGCCACCAGGTCTATCCCCCTGTAGGTTTTCTTAAGTCATGTTTAGAGAGACTGAGACAGAGACAGAAAGAGAAAGACAGGGAGAGGGGCAGAGAGACAGTTACTATCCCGGGCAACGCCGGGTAGTACAGCTAGTCTCATATATAATGCTTAGTCTATGTATGTGTGTATGTACACTAAAGGAATCTGCACCGTCGCATTTACAATCACAAAATTTTGCACAGCATCCTCATTTGACGGGAACGTCATAGACTATGTTTCGAGGGGAAATTTTAATGCAGCGCTTTATAGTTATTCGACAAAAAAAAACAAACACGATTATTTACTGTTTGGATGTGTGAGGTAATATATTGGTTGCTTTGACTGTTAGCCTGGATATTCTTCAGGTGGCCTAAAGCAACGAATCACAGCTCTGCTTCTGTTGTACTACAGGTCATGAATCAGGAGCCCTGATTAGTTGCTATAGGCAACGAAGGACATTCTTAGTATAAGACCGCTTATGTGTCTGTTAATATGATTTCTATGCTGAGAGGAAGAGTGGGAGAGAGGAAGAGTGGGAGAGAGGAAGAGTGGGAGAGAGGAAGAGTGGGAGAGAGGAAGAGTGGGAGAGAGGAAGAATGGGAGAGAGGAAGAATGGGAGAGAGGAAGAATGGGAGAGAGGAAGAGTGGGAGAGAGGAAGAGTGGGAGAGAGGAAGAGTGGGAGAGAGGAAGAGTGGGAGAGAGGAAGAGTGGGAGAGAGGGAGAGTGGGGGAGAGGGAGAGTGGGGGAGAGGGAAAGTGGGAGAGAGGGAAAGTGGGAGAGAGGGAGAGTGGGAGAGAGGGAGAGTGGGAGTGAGGGAGAGAGGGAGAGAGGGAAAGTGGGAAAGTGGGAAAGTGGGAAAGTGGGAGAGTGGGAGAGAGGGAAAGTGGGAGAGAGGGAGAGTGGGAGAGAGGGAGAGTGGGAGAGAGGGAGAGTGGGAGAGAGGGAGAGTGGGAGAGAGGGAGAGTGGGAGAGAGGGAGAGTGGGAGAGAGGGAGAGAGGGAGAGTGGGAGAGTGGGAGAGTGGGAGAGTGGGAGAGTGGGAGAGTGGGAGAGTGGGAGAGTGGGAGAGTGGGAGAGAGGGAGAGAGGGAGAGTGGGAGAGAGGGAGAGAGGGAGAGTGGGAGAGAGGGAGAGTGGGAGAGAGGAAGAGTGGGAGAGAGGAAGAGTGGGAGAGATGAAGAGTGGGAGAGATGAGTGGGAGAGAGGAAGAGTGGGATAGAGGGAGAATGGGATCTTGAGAGAAAGGGACAGGAGAATGGGAGAGTGAGAGACTTTGTTACTATCCCAGGTAACACTAGGTACTACAGCTAATAAAATCATAAAATGGATAGTAAAGACATTAAAAAAAATACTGTATCTATATATAAGAAATGCCTAATATGAAACCTTCCACTGTATGGAGTAGCTCCACAAGCCATAAATGATTACATTAAAATGTAAAATTGCCCATTTATTAATCCCCTTTATAAAAAGGTTGAAGCTAATATGTACTTTTCATCAGTTGTCAGAGAGTCCCAATGGTGCAGAAGCAAATTTTTCATTAGTCTCAACTTTTCCCAGTAAACCACATACTATTTAAAATGCTGGCATTCAACGTTTGATTCTAAAAACCTTATGAAGCACGGAGAAAATGATACGATCTTGTCAAAGCTTTCTGAGCTGACCCGCAATGTTTCCAACTATTTATAAACCACCTCCCCCTCCGATGCAGCCGTATGAATTATGCCCTTTTTTACACTCTATTCGCATTAACCTTATTTGGCCTATAGGTGTAAGAATTAAAGATATTTCAGCAGTCTCTGTCATTGTAAAAGTTCAGAATGCCTGCAGAGAGAAATAAAAAATTTCAGTGACATCCTGGGAAAAAAAGGGCTTCGATATGCTTTCTCATCCATGACAAAAGAGATTTAAAATAATAATAAGTGTGAGAAACTACAGTTTCTCTTTGACCAGTGGTGTAAGAAGCTGGGTGTATAGCAGAGACGGACAAAGCGAAGAAGCATGTAGAGGCAATTAATGGGAAAACAGGACACCCATGGAGTCTGCTCAGTCCTAAGGGAATGGCTTCCACAAAGATTAACAAACACAAGCAAGAAAGACTTTCTGACAGCAGACATAATTAATAGTGTTCTGTGCTTTGTTCTACTTGCATATACCTTTTTAAGAACATATTTTTAACTTGGCTGATTCCCAGTACTAATGCTTCTAATTATGAAGTTTGATAATATCCACTCTGGTTCTATTTGTGCAGTGAACTCATATGAACTGTAGATAAAACCTTCCTACATAAGTAAGGTATAAACTAAACCTGCTCAAGACCATTCATCTATAAAGACATTGGGCTCAATTTATGATTTGCAATGTATATAAGTGACTTTTCTTTTTTTGTCTCTTGGTATTCGCTGACATTTTTTGCGCCAATCTCTTCTAAGTGAAAATTGACAATTAGATTATACTGGATATGTAATGAGCACACCGAGATATCAATATAAATGTATGTTGTTAAATTCCATAAAACACACTAAAAAGCAATAACACCAAGTTAGACACCCAGTATGGCCATAATGGGCCTGCATGGCATAATGAGCTCCTATATATGGAATCCCAACAATATGAGTAATGATACAGCCTATCAATTCCCACACAAAAAGAAGTGGATATACATACTATACAAGCAATGATAATAAAATGTTCTGAATCACTACACAAATGTATAATCCTACATTCTAAACAATTATGTAATACTGCGTATAGTCTATTTGATAGAATGTGAGATATGCAAGTTGCAATACGACAAATGCTCTAAAAATCAGAATACGGAGGCATCCTTTAGATGCTAAAAATAAAATGTCGGTGAAATGCTCTGCAGTTTCACGACATTTTACTCTATCATGGAGGTGATATTTCGGCCTGCAAAATTATGGGGATTGAGAAGGTGGATGCCCCATTGAGAGTAGGGGATCGGAAACAGCAACTTTTGAACAGAGAGGCATGGTGGATCTTTACATTGAATCACTATGTTTAAAAGGAAAGGAAAAATAATGGTGGTAATGATCATGTGTCAAAAGAATTTTATATGTCAAAGTGTCATTGAAATATTGTAAATATATGTTTCTAACTAGTAATAGTGATAGGAATAGGAAATTTAAATGGTAATGGTTGTGGTACAGCTCACAAGGGGTTAACATCCTAGTGCGGCTCCTGTCACTAGTGCACAGGATAGGATTTAAAACGCCAGGTAACATATACTACACACATTGAGAAAGGAGTCTGTTCCCAAACATGTCTGTGTCTGGACGTAAATGATGTGGCGTCGGTAAATTGTCTCCCGTTTTACTTTTTTTGTACTCCTGTGGAATTTTTAATATAAGAAAATAAAGTCTTGGATGTTTATAGAATCTGCATCACTGGATAATTTTTTCTGCTATTTTCCTACATCTTAAAGGTGGGACCTAGCAGACCACCCAGGGCGAAATAGAATCATACTCCACGACTTACTCACCGAGATGGTAATGTATCTTGTATCATCTAATGCAGGGGTTGGGAACCTTTTTTCTGCCGGTGGCCATTTGAAATTTTCTACCAACCTTCCGGGGACGGACAAAAATATTCAGCTTGAAAATTACACTGCTAGATTTGGTCAAACAATTAATTAACTCACTCCTACACTCCTACTGTGGTGGCTGGAGCTGCTTCTCTTTGCTGCGGCTGTGATGCTAGGTGATATTGATCATGTTGCTTCTCACAACTACTTTTATCTCAGTCTGGAGAGGCTGGGGACTTTGACACCACAGGAGACGCTGGAGCATACACATCACAAGAGACACTGGGGCATATAAATTACAGGAGACGCTGGGTGTATACACATGACAGAAGGGGTTGGGGTCATATTCATCAATGGAGGGTTTGGGGGCATATACATTACAGGAGGGGCTGAGGCATATACTATACATCACAGGAAAGGCTGGTGAATATGGTGAATATTCATTACAGGAGATGCTGGGGGCATATATCTCACAGGACGGGCATATCCATCATAGGAGTGGCCTATACATAACAGGAGGGGCTGGGGCATATACATCACAGGAAGGCCTTTGTGCATATATATCACAGGAGGGGCTGAATGTATATACATCACAGGAGGGGTGAGGCAGATACATCACAGGAGAAACTGGTGAATATACATCACAGGAGACGCTGGAGGCATAGCCATCACATGAGGGGCTTTTGCATATTCATTACAGGAGACACAGGGGGTATATACATAACAGGAGGGGCATATACATCACAGGAGGGGCTGGAGGCATATACATCAAAGGAGGGGCATACCCATCACAGGAGGAGCAGGGGCATATACATCACAGGAGTGGCTGTGGCATACAGAGGACTGTGGAGGCACAGAAAGCGCTGGCGACACAATAGGACTGGGAGGGCACGGACAGCAGAGGGAGGGCACGGACAGTACAACTGGGAGGGCACAGACAGCACAACTGGGAGGGCACAGACAGCACAACTGGGAGGGCACAGACAGCACAACTGGGAGGGCACAGACAGCACAACTGGGAGGGCACAGACAGCACAACTGGGAGGGCACAGACAGCACAACTGGGAGGGCACAGACAGCACAACTGGGAGGGCACAGACAGCACAACTGGGAGGGCACAGACAGCACAACTGGGAGGGCACAGACAGCACAACTGGGAGGGCACAGACAGCACAACTGGGAGGGCACAGACAGCACAACTGGGAGGGCACAGACAGCACAACTGGGAGGGCACAGACAGCACAACTGGGAGGGCACAGACAGCACAACTGGGAGGGCACAGACAGCACAACTGGGAGGGCACAGACAGCACAACTGGGAGGGCACAGACAGCCCAACTGGGAGGGCACAGACAGCCCAACTGGGAGGGCACAGACAGCCCAACTGGGAGGGCACAGACAGCCCAACTGGGAGGGCACAGACAGCCCAACTGGGAGGGCACAGACAGCCCAACTGGGAGGGCACAGACAGCACAACTGGGAGGGCACAGACAGCACAACTGGGAGGGCACAGACAGCACAACTGGGAGGGCACAGACAGCACAACTGGGAGGGCACAGACAGCACAACTGGGAGGGCACAGACAGCACAACTGGGAGGGCACAGACAGCACAACTGGGATGGCACAGACAGCACAACTGGGAGGGCACAGACAGCACAACTGGGAGGGCACAGACAGCCCAACTGGGAGGGCACAGACAGCACAACTGGGAGGGCACAGACAGCAAAACTGGGAGGGCACAGACAGCACAACTGGGAGGGCACAGACAGCACAACTGGGAGGGCACAGACAGCACAACTGGGAGGGCACAGATAGCACAACTGGGAGGGCACAGACAGCACAACTGGGAGGGCACAGACAGCACAACTGGGAGGGCACAGACAGCACAACTGGGAGGGCACAGACAGCACAACTGGGAGGGCACAGACAGCACAACTGGGAGGGCACAGACAGCACAACTGGGAGGGCACAGACAGCACAACTGGGAGGGCACAGACAGCACAACTGGGAGGGCACAGACAGCACAACTGGGAGGGCACAGACAGCACAACTGGGAGGGCACAGACAGCACAACTGGGAGGGCACAGACAGCACAACTGGGAGGGCACAGACAGCACAACTGGGAGGGCACAGACAGCACAACTGGGAGGGCACAGACAGCACAACTGGGAGGGCACAGACAGCACAACTGGGAGGGCACAGACAGCACAACTGGGAGGGCACAGACAGCACAACTGGGAGGGCACAGACAGCACAACTGGGAGGGCACAGACAGCACAACTGGGAGGGCACAGACAGCACAACTGGGAGGGCACAGACAGCACAACTGGGAGGGCACAGACAGCACAACTGGGAGGGCACAGACAGCACAACTGGGAGGGCACAGACAGCACAACTGGGAGGGCACAGACAGCACAACTGGGAGGGCACAGACAGCACAACTGGGAGGGCACAGACAGCACAACTGGGAGGGCACAGACAGCACAACTGGGAGGGCACAGACAGCACAACTGGGAGGGCACAGACAGCACAACTGGGAGGGCACAGATAGCACAACTGGGAGGGCACAGACAGCACAACTGGGAGGGCACAGACAGCACAACTGGGAGGGCACAGACAGCACAACTGGGAGGGCACAGACAGCACAACTGGGAGGGCACAGACAGCACAACTGGGAGGGCACAGACAGCACAACTGGGGGCGGCACAGACAGCACAACTGGGGGCGGCACAGACAGCACAACTGGGGGCGGCACAGACAGCACAACTGGGGGCGGCACAGACAGCACAACTGGGGGCGGCACAGACAGCACAACTGGGGGCGGCACAGACAGCACAACTGGGGGCGGCACAGACAGCACAACTGGGGGCGGCACAGACAGCACAACTGGGGGCGGCACAGACAGCACAACTGGGGGCGGCACAGACAGCACAACTGGGGGCGGCACAGACAGCACAACTGGGGGCGGCACAGACAGCACAACTGGGGGCGGCACAGACAGCACAACTGGGGGCGGCACAGACAGCACAACTGGGGGCGGCACAGACAGCACAACTGGGGGCGGCACAGACAGCACAACTGGGGGCGGCACAGACAGCACAACTGGGGGCGGCACAGACAGCACAACTGGGGGCGGCACAGACAGCACAACTGGGGGCGGCACAGACAGCACTGGGGGCAGCACAGACAGCACTGGGGGCGGCACACACAGCACTGGGGGCGGCACACACAGCACTGGGGGCGGCACACACAGCACTGGGGGCGGCACACAGCACTAGGGGCGGCACACAGCACTAGGGGCGGCACACAGCACTAGGGGCGGCACACAGCACTAGGGGCGGCACACCGCACTAGGGGTGGCACACCGCACTAGGGGTGGCACACAGCACTGGCGGGTCACAGACAGTACTGGGCGAGCATAGACATCACAAGGAGGCACGGACAGCACTAGGGGTGGCACACAGCACGAAGGGGTGGCACACAGCACGAAGGGGTGGCACACAGCACGAAGGGGTGGCACACAGCACGAAGGGGTGGCACACAGCACTAAGGGGTGGCAAAGACCGCACTAAGGGGTGGCAAAGACCACACTAGGGGTGCACAGACAGCACTAGGGGCTCACAGACAGGACTGAAAGACATAACAGCAGTTTCGGCGGCATGGGTGGCACGGACAGCACTAGGGGGACACGGACATCATTGACGGGTCACAGACAGTACTGGGAGAGCATAGACATCACAAGGAGGCACGGACAGCACTGGGGGCAGAGGCTCTGTATATACAAAGCGTATAGACAGAAAGGTGCTAATCAAAGAGTGAGGGGGTGGTTGGATGAGAGTAGTCTGGGAAAAGATAATCCCAGGTGATAAAACTTTCACTAGAAGTAAACAACCGCACAGCAGGCTAATAAATGACACATCATTGAACTCCATGTATCAAGCCTCTCTCTCTCCTTCTGTCTTCAAATTACATAGTAAAAGCCTGCTGACAGATTCCCTTAAAGACCTATTTTGTAAGCAAAACAGATGATGCTACGGTAGTGCTATAGTTCACTTGGAAAATTACAAAGAAACCCCATCATTAAGTAAAAATAAGGCAAATGACAAATTCCACCGGGAGAATATTGATCTGTTAAAATCATTAACAGTAAGTGGATAAAATATCTATAAAAGCTTCTGTTATCTCAAATACTTCCAAGTCACCTCCAAGCTGCTCTAACTTTACAGCAGTCTGTTTATAGGTTTGCTTTCAATCATACTTATGAAGCAGAACGTGAGAGCCCGTACCTGTGATTTCACTTATGTTAGAACAGTTTTTATAAACTGCATATTAGATATACAGCACTTTAAAGACATTGAGTGTAATGAAACAAATCTGAAAAACAAAATCCTGTAATGTATTTAAACATTTTCTCTATGAATACAAAGTAGATAGGTGACAATCCTGTGAGCGCATTAAACCTTAGGGGTCCCCGGTGTCAGTAATCCACAGTTACAAATTGTCAGTACAGACTTTGGCATTTTCATTATTTGAGCGCAGAATCTAATTTACTACAACTCTGATGGAGTCAAAAAGCAGTGCGGCAAAAATGAACATAAATGATCACTTGTAATAATGGTCTTACACTTCACATCTCTGGAAACTTCCGGGATATTTAGCCT